>NC_057810.1:636087980-636110848 GCF_018294505.1 Triticum aestivum
TTTTTTCTGATGCCGGTTAGTAATAGCATATGACCATATGACTTTTTATTTCTCTTTTTCTTACCGATCTGATGATGAAATGGCCTCTCCGTATAGTTGTTGGACTTTGGAAATTCGATGGATGAAGAGCGTGCGGCTTGGTTTTTTCTTTTCTATTTTCAAACCATGTGATCTTATTTTTAGGACTCACTCAAGCGTCAACTCTACTACGGCCGATGCTCAGGCACTGTTGCTCACCATACATTCATATTTAGGACTTCTCTTTTTTGTTTATTATAGTATAGATGTAACGTACATGGCACCGGTGAGATTTCATTATATCCATCGAAGACACAATATACATAAAGCTAATGTATTTTCGTTGATACTCCTAGTCGATATTTTATTATGTTTAAATGTGAATATTTATATATTTAGTAAACTTTATGATTATATTATGCTTCAGAATAACGAATAGGTAAACCCTCGGTTTCTTAATATAAGACGTCCTGTCGGTTCAATTTAAATTGCCAAAACGTCTTATATTTAGGAATAGAGGTAGTAGGCATTAATGTGTCGTTCTCACTTAATCTCCCACGTTCCATGTATAGTTTTGAAAAGATCTTTAAAAAAGTTAAAATGTGAAAACTAATCATTTAAAAAGAATGTGACACTAAATATATGTATATATTGGATGACTAATTGGTCATCACACCCTCTTCGTGAAATCAGTGAAAAGAACGTCATGGTCTTCTCGAGTTAGAGTCCCATGGCTTATATTTTGCACAATTCATATTAAGAAAACAAATAATATGATGCCATCATCCTTGCTGTCATCATACAACTGTTGCCGGAAACAGTTGCCGATTTATCCCTGCCTGATTGCCACGCCAAAAAAAAGAGTAGTACTTACCTAGGAGTCTCGGCTGTGGGAAACGGATTGGACAACTATTGCATGTTTTTTTGCATGGAGGACTACTATTGCTCTCTTTCTTTTTTAGACGGGGACTACTATTTCTTTATAGTATGAACGTGTGTGAAGAGGATTGCTCCGGATTTTTTTTCTAACGTAACGTTGACTCAGATGGAAATATATTCCTTAGTTCCTTATGCGTGAACTATTCCAAGTTGCAATACGTTGTCCTTGCTTTTTTTTTGAGTTTTTTTTCATATATGTGTCTGCATGAAGATAAAATAATCTAGTCAGGTGTACCTAATTCACATAGAGTCCGATTGTTATGTGGATGCGCCCAATTGTTTAGGTAGCCTTTTTCTAAACTGTTGTATACGTGACATGTTGTCCCTTCTACCAGTAGATGTACATACAAATATTGTGCGTAACTTTTAGACCATTAAATCTCAGCCGTCATAATCTAGATCAATGGTTAAAATAATTTTTGCTTATGTGGATGAACGTGGTGGCTTATTTGACTTCTGTATTATGTATATAATAGATAGATAGATAGATAGTGAAAGGATCGAGAAGAGGTGTCTAGAGGGGTGGGGGTGATTAGACCCTCAACAAGGAAAAGTAGCAGTTTTTAAATTCTTCAAGTTGAGTTGGAGTTTTAGCACAAGTTTAAGCATTAACAATATATTTCAAGCAAGCATGGCAAGAGTATATGAGCAGCGGAAAGTAAAGCATGCAAATTGCAATAAAGTAAAGGGATGAGATTGGAGTGTGCAAACGCAATTGGATACACAGAGATTTTTGGCGTGGTTCCGATAGGTGGTGCTATCGTACATCCACGTTGGTGGAGACTTGAACCCACGAAGGGTAACAGTTGCGCGAGTCCACGGAGGGCTCCACCCACGAAGGGTCGACGAAGAAGCAACCTTGTCTATCCCACCATGGCCATCGGCCACAAAGGACTTGCCTCACTTGGGTAGATCTTCACGAAGTAGGCAATCTCCTTGCCCTTACAAACTCCTTGGTTTAACTCCACAATCTTGACAGAGGCTCCCAAGTGACACCTAACCAATCTTGGAGACACCACTCTCCAAAAGGTAATAGATGGTGTGATGAACTTCTTGCTCTTGTACTTCAAATGATAGTCTCCCCAACAGTCAACTCTCTCTCATAGATTTGGCTATGGTGGAAAGATGAGTTGAGTGGAAAGCAACTTGCGGAAGTCTAGAGATCAAGATTCTTATGGTTGGATTAGAATGTCTTGGTCCCAACACATGAGTAGGAGGGTGGAGGGGTATATATATCCTCCACATAAAATCTAACCATTAGAAACATTTGACCCAACTCGGTTAGACCGAATATATGAACTCAGTGAGACCGATTCGGTTCAAAATGTGAATGTTAGGCTTTCCGGTGGGACTAAGGGAGTCTTGGATTAGGGGGTATCCGGACAACCGGACTATATACATCGTCCGGACTATTGAAGCGTGAAGACACAAGACTCAAGACTCTGTCCTGTGTCCGGATGGAACTCTCCTTGGCGTGGAAGGCAAACTTGGCGATCCGGATGTTGTATTTCCTTCCTTGTAACCGACTCCATGTAAACCCTATCCCTCTCCGGTGTCTATATAAACCGGAGAGGTTGGTCCTTATAAGGCCGATCACAATTACAATCATACCATCATAGGCTAGCTTCTAGGGTTTAGCCTCTACGATATCGTGGTAGATCTACTCTTGTACTACCCATATCTTCAATATTAATCAAGTAGGAAGTAGGGTTTTACCTCCATTGAGAGGGCCCGAACCTGGGTAAACATTGTGTCCCTTGCTTCCTGTTACCATCAGCCTAGACGCACAAATCGGGACCCCCTACCCGAGATCCGCCGGTTTTGACACCGACATTGGTGCTTTCATTGAGAGTTCCTCTGTGTCGTCGCTACGAGGCTCGATGGCTCGTCTCGTTGTCAGGGACAACGTTACCTCCGGGGGAGCTCTGGCTGTAGGCCAAACTCTCCGACTAGGCGGCTTTGTCATGGCCGCCCCATCGGTAGTCACGCTGACGATGGCCTCTCGGGTCATCACGCATAACCTTCGCATCAATTCGGCACTCGCCGAACAGATGGATCCGATAGAGCTCTATTCTCTTAATGAGCTCTTGGATCGCATCACCGCTTTGGGAGTCTCTACGGACTATGACCAGATCGGGTTCAAACCCGACCAAAGGGACATTAAATCACCGCCGGCCACCCACGAGATAGCGGTAGTGGAGGAACCACAAAAGGATTATCCCTCTATTTTGAGGATGAATTATGTCCGGATCACCGAGCTCCCTAAGCCGGACACCTGCTCAAGGGAAGACATGACTCGGGTCCCGGACTTAGAATCGGGCATTGGGCCGGAGAAATTGGGCGGCCCCATGGGTCCCGAGCTATCAAACTCGGAAACTCCCATGCCCGTGGGTGCTAGATTGGATCCGAATTCGGATTCCGCTATCCCCGCCCATACGGACTTAACCCGTCTCTCTCATATCAGGCAAGAGCCCCAGGAGATAGTGCATCGTTACTGGGCCAGATTCCTCCTTGCTCTAAACAAGGTCAAGGACTGCCGCGAGGGGGACGTGGTCTCACTTTTCCGCAAAAACTGCATGAACAAAGGAATCCTTAATGTTATAAGTCGTCGTGACATAGTACACTTTGCGGACTTGGCAACCATAGTACAGAAGTACTGTGCGATGGAAAGTGCCCGAAAAACCCAAACATAATTTTGGGATAGTACGACTCTCACCAAAACCTTTGTCCGAACTAAATGGGCAAACTCTCGTAAGTCGGCCGATCCAATTCCCAAGAAACCAAAGCCCGCCCCGGGGCGGGGAACCGTATTGGAAGAATGGCTCAATGGGCCATGCAAACTCCACAGCACTCCGGACATAACACCAACTCATAGCCTTAGAGCATGTTGGATAATCCGGCAGGCTGCAAAAAGCGGCGAGGATCTTCTTTCAAGCCATAGAGCAGAACAACATCCCGCCAACAAACACAATACGGTACTGACAGTCTTTGAGACTTTTGCCTCAAACAATAGGCGCAAGCGAGCTCATCGAAGCTCCGCTGAAATTTGCCATGTGGCCAAAATAAACCCCTGTAACGACACTGCTATAACTTTCAATGCCAGTGATGAACCTCGATTCCAGACTGTCCGGGCACCGGCCGCTCTGGTCCTCAGCCCAATCGTGGATGGCTTTCGGCTCACTAAAGTACTCATGGACGACGGAAGTGGATTAAACTTGATCTATGAAGAAACACTCAACAAGATGGAAATTGACAAAAGCTGTACCGAACAGAGGGGCACTACCTTCAGGGGAATTATCCCTACTCGAGAAGCGCGGTGTGCGGGAAAAATCACACTCGATGTGGTATTCGGCACCCTAGAGAATTATAGGTCCGAAGAAATCACATTCCAAGTGGCTCCTTTTAGCAGTGGATACCACACGCTTCTAGGGCAGGATGCGTTTACAAGCTTTCAAGTTGTACCCCATTACGGGTACATGAAGCTTAAAATGCCCGAACCCAATGGAATCATCACTCTAGCCAGTGATCCGGATGTCGCACTTCGCGCCGAAAACAAAAACAGCAGCACTAGCTCTGGAAGCATTATCCGAAGCCCTAGGAGCCGAAGAGTTAACAACACTGCGGGCCACCATGGACAGGGACGACGTGATACTCGACAAGTGACCCAAGTCCACCTCATTTAAACCCGCAGACAAGATAGTCAAATTCCAAGTCCATACAACGGACCCGATGAAGATAGTTTCCATCGGGACACAGTTGAGCCCCATGATGGACGCTGCATTGTGAAATTTCTTACGCAAGAATTGGGACATTTTTTCCTGGCACCCATCTGACATGCCTGGCATCCCACGCAGATTGGCCGAACACAGCCTCAATATACTAAAAGGATACAAACTGGTCAAGCAGACTCTAAGACGGTTTTTAGAGCCCAAAAGGCAAGCCATGGGGGAAGAGCTAGCCAAACTACTCGACGCCGGATTCATCTGAGATATCAAGCATCCGGATTGGCTGGCAAATCTAGTAATGGTACCAAAGAAGGACAAATCCTGGCGCCTGTGTGTCGACTTTAAAGACCTCAACAAGGCTTGCCCCAAGGATCCCTTTCCCCTCCCTCGCATCAATAAAATCATTGATGCCACAACAGGACACGATTTGCTATGTTTCCTCGACGCATACTCTGGATACCATCAAATAAAGATGGCAGAATCCGACCAAGCTGCAACAGCTTTCATAACGCCATATGGCCCTTTTTGCTTCAACACTATGCCTTTCGGGCTTAAGAATGCCGGAGCAACCTACCAATGCATGATTCAAACATGCCTGGAAAAACAAATCGGCAAAACAGTGGAGGCATATGTGGACGGCATAGTCATCAAAACAAGACACGTTGAAACCCTAATAGACGACTTGAGGATTACATTCGACAACCTTCGGACATACGACATCAAGCTGAACCTGGAAAAATGCATTTTCGGCATCCCCTCGGGGAAACTACTCGGCTTCATTGTTTCCAATAGAGGAACTGAAGCGAATCCGGCAAAGATCCAAGCTCTGTCATAGTTGGCTATACCAACAGACCTCAAGCACATCCAGAAACTAGCCGGATGTGTGGCTTCTCTAAGCCGCTTTATCTCTAGGTTAGGAGAAAGGCATTACCTCTTTACCGCCTTCTTCGGCGCACCGAACACTTCGTGTGGACGGAGGCAGCCGCGGCCGGACTGGATGAAATAAAGACCTTATTGGCCAGTAATCCAGTACTAACAGCGCCAAATATTGGAGAAT
This sequence comes from Triticum aestivum, assembly GCF_018294505.1. NCBI lineage: Eukaryota > Viridiplantae > Streptophyta > Magnoliopsida > Poales > Poaceae > Triticum > Triticum aestivum. Next base: position 636,093,720 of record NC_057810.1, read on the forward strand.
CTATGCTTCTGTACATAGCTGCAACACATCAAGATGTAAGCGTAGTGCTCATCGTGGAACGAGGGGCTGACGGATACAAATTCCCGCTCTAGAAGCCGGTTTATTACGTATCCACGGTCCTAACCCCATGCAAATCCCGATACCCACACTATCAAAAAATAGCATACACGGTCTTCATGGCATCCCGGAAGCTACGACACTACTTTCAAGAGTGTTCGGTTATGGTGGCCTCCGAAGTACCACTCAACGACACAATAAACAACCGTGACGCTATGGGCCGGATTGCCAAATGGGCCATCGAGCTCCTTCTATTCGACATAACATACAAACCATGGTGGGCCATCAAGTCGCAAGTACTGGGTGACTTTGTCGCCGAATAGAAGTCGAACTCCCTAAAGAGTACGGCGCGTATTCCAACTGGATCATGCACTTCGACGGCTCTAAAATGCTGGACGGATTGGGAGCAGGTGTAGTCCTGACGTCTCCCACCAGAGACACGGTCTAGTACGTCCTCCAAATATTATACACAGACTCCAACAATGCAGCCGAATATGAGGCTCTGTTGCACGGTCTTTAGATGGCGGTCTCTATGGGCATCCAACGCCTGGAAGTGCACGGGGATTTGAACCTTGCAATATCACAAATAAACGGAGACTTTGACGCCAAGGATCCGAAAATGCGGCCTACCGTAATGCCGTCCTCAAAATGTCAGCTCGGTTCGAGGGGATCGAATTCCACCATGTGGCTCGAGAAAACAATCACGCGGCTGACGTTCTCGCCCGCATCGGTGCTAAACGCGACCCTGTCCCACCTAACATATTCCTGGAAAGGTTGTCCAAGCCATCTGTGGTATGGGAAGGGGAGTCCGGCAATACTAGCACGGATCCAAACACACCCCCAGATTCCGAACCATCAGACATAATCGGAGGCTCTGGCACCGAAATAACATCTTCGGCCCACGAAATCATGGTCGTAGTCGCCCCATGGACTGAGACTTTCTTGGCCTACCTAAATAGGCAGGAGCTCCCAAAAGACCAAAATGAAGCACGCTACATTGTCCGACGTTCTAAAGCTTACAAAGTCCACGAAAGGGAACTCTACAAGAAAAGTGCCACCGGAGTGCTCCAAAGATGCATCTCTGAGGAGGAAGGGCGGCAGCTCTTGGCTGAAATCCATTCTGGACTGGGCGGGCACCATGTCGCGCCTCGGGCACTAGTCAGCAAGGCTTTCCGTATAGGCTTCTATTGGCCGACGGCCCGAGCAGACGCACAGGACCTTGTCCAACACTGCGTCGGTTGCCAGCTCTTCGCCAATCAGAGTCATATGCCCCCTACCACTCTCCAAACAATCCCCATAACCTGGCCCTTCGCGGTTTGGGGGTTGGATATGGTCGGACCTCTTAAAGGAGGAAGCCATAAGAAAAATACTTGTTGGTCATGGTGGACAAGTTCACCAAATGGATAGAAGCCAAACCAGTCAAAACGGCCAAATCCGGACTAGTCATAGACTTCATATCCGGGGTCATACACCGAGACGGCCTCCCCCACAGCATCATCACTGATAAAGGATCCAATTTCACAGCCAATGAGGTGAAAACTTGGTGTGGCAAAATGGGCATTAAGCTCGACTACGCATCCGTCTACCATCCTCAAACAAACGGCTAGGTCGAATGGGCAAACGATCTCATTATGAGCGGCATTAAACCCAGACTAGTGCGATCTTTGACAGAGTCAGATACGCACTGGGTCGAGGAGCTCGACTCCGTACTCTAGGGGCTGCGGACCTCGCCGAATCGCACCACCGGATATACACTATTTTTTATGGTGTACGACGCGGAAGCAGTACTACCCTGCGACATAATACATGATTCGCCACGCGTACGTATGTACGAAGAGAAGGAAGCCAGTGGGTGCCTTCCTCCGTTACGGAAGAAGACGTGCGAAAGCTGAGAGATGCCAGGTATCTAACCGGTGAAATCTCGCATAGGCTGCCTGCTCAAGGGCAGGCCATTCCTTCTCCTCAGCTCGGCGAGAGCGTGGTGTTCACGTCCCACTTCCTTCGGGGGTTAGGTTTCCCGATTGATCCCTTTGTGAGGGGGATGATGTTCCATTACGGGCTGGAATTTCACGACCTAGCCCCGGAGTCCATCCTTCAAATTTCGTTGTTTGTCGTAGTGTGCGAAGCCTTCCTCCATGTCACCCCCACTTCGGATTATGGCTTAAAACCTTCAAAGTAGAGCCGAAGATAATCGAGGGGCAGCATGTTGAGTGCGGAGGAGCTATCATAAGCAAGATAGCCGGCGCTCCATGGCCCGAGGGCACTTTCCAAGAAGAGTTCGGCTTATGGCAACAGACTGGTTTTATATCACAGCCCCCAGGGGCACCACATGGGTGGCGCCTCCTGCTTCTCGCTCGGGTCCCCCGCCACGGCGAGCGTCATGGGTCAATGAAGGGCTTATCTGGGGTCCGTCCAAAGACGTGCCCCTACTGTAGGGCCGCATTCGAGATCTCCTAGAAAGAGATATTAACCTGACCGTAGTGGCGCAAGTTATGCTGATTCACCGCACGCTGCCCTGCAAACGTCGCCCCCTTCGCCTGTGGGAATTTAATCCGGAAGGACCCAGAGTCCTCCAACATTTTATGGACGCAACGCCCATGGAGATGTACAAATTATTCTTTGGACCACAAACTAGGTGTCCGGATTTATCCGAGGACGTAGGTCTGAGCTGCAATCGCCAAGATGTTAAGGTAAGCAGCCCCATATTTTGACACACCATCCGTATTTTCATCATAAAGCGGCCTTTTGACAGGGCTATCCTTTGAACAGGAGTGGATAGCGAAGGCAAAGGTTATCAGGTGTCTAGCCCCCCTGCCCGAGACCGCGCCAGATCCCGTGCTAACCAGGATGCTTCAGGTTATGTTTTCAGCAGAGGGCGAACAGGGGAACCAAGGAGCTGCCGCCTCCATGAAGGAGACTGTCAAGAAGGGAGGAATCGAGGACTCCCCCAACCTGGGAAAGAAAAGGAGTGCCTCTGAAGACCCGGAGGAGATGACCTCGAAACGGGGGAAGAAATCTTTGTCAGAGGATCCGGCGCCGGAGACTCCCCCGGCCGCATTGCGCCTTCACAGGGATTAGCTTTCCTCCGAGCCGTAAGTATAGAGAGGGGCTTCAAAAATTAGTGGCATCCCTATTTTCTTCTGAGGAAGATAACCGAAATATTACCTTGCAGTTCGGATCTTGACCCTTCTTAGCAGAGCCCGTCTTCAGGGGATCTCCGTCCGGAGATGATAGAGAGCAAAACGCCTCCCCTAGCTGCACCGACTTACGAGGCTGGCGACGCTGAGGTGTCGTCCCGGCGGGTTTCTCCAAGTCCGGATCCTGGAAAAGGTCGTCGGGCTAGTCCGGTGCCCTCTGGTGCGCGGTCAGAGAGGCTGAGGGATCTGCTACGTGTGTTGATGAACATGGTGATAGGAAGGGTTGCATCCGCGGAAAGCGGATTGTAAGAGGCCGCCAGGAGTTTACTGACAGGCTTTGAGGTACGTGAAAAGGTGTACCTATTGGTAGAGTCGCATAGAATGCGCCCTGTATAAATAGTAGCCCCTGAGACTCTGTGTGTCATCAAGAGTGATGGCGCACAGAAGATAAAAACCCCAGGTATAATATGTTACCTTTTTATGAAGGTGGCGAGGTGTTCGGTGGCTAGCCGGACTGATGAATCTGCCGAGTTAAAGCAGCAACTAGACGTGGCAGATGCTGACATCGCGCTTGTAAATAAGCGACTAGATGAGGCACAAGGTATACTCCACAGATATCTGATAAGAGGAGTTCGATGTTCGTTTCTTACAATATATGTATATGCTTATTGCAGATAGTGCTGCTTCAGTGGAGAATCTTTGGGCGGAACTTGCCCGAGCCAAGGAGCAAGCAAGAAAGAGTGATGCGGCGGCCGTTAAGGCGGCTGAAGAGCTGAAAGCCGAACAGCCTGCTCACTGCCAGAGTAAGAAGGTAATAGCCGAGATGGCTGTAAAATTGAAGGATGCTGCCGACCGATGTGAATTTCTCAAACAAGAAAAAGGGGCGGCTCAGAAGGACCTTGAGAAGATTACTACCGAGGTCAAGGATGCTCGCTCTGCAATGAGAGCTATGAAGGAGGAGCTGCGTCAGGCCGGGGATATCATGGCTGGAAAGCCCTATATGCTATGGATGAAGTTCGGGGATCCTAAGTATGCTCCGTTGGACCGTCAGTGGAGTGCGGAAAACACTTATCTGGATGTGGCAGCGAGTGCGGCTGACGCAACCGAACACTTCCGAGGACGAGGCAACCATAATTTGGAAGAACAGTTTTGGTCGCAGTTCCACAAGCCAGAGCGCCCACTTTTGGTATCCGACCGTTTGGCCGCGTTTGCGGAGCTAAACAGGTTATCCAGACTCGCCATGAAGTATGTCGCGAGTCGTTTGTGGCCGGGGGAGCCAGAGCCGAAAAGTTACTTTGGGTTGGTGCAGCAATTCCTTGGTTCTGTGCCGCATGTCGATGTACTGAAGAGGTCGGCGTGTATAGAGGGTGCACGGATGGCTCTTGCCCGTGTCAAGACATACTGGGCGGATATGCAGACCAGTGTTGTCGCATCCCAGAATCCAGACGAAGTTCTTCCGGGCGCTCGTTTAATAGAAGCGCAGTGCTCGAAGGATGTTTTGTTTGAATAGCGGGTGCTATTGTAAAAGAAATATTTTGATAGAATATAAAAGCTTTTTATACTTGTGCTTGCAAGAATTATAACCCCTCCTGTGTGGCTGTTAATGTATATGTGTATATAACCTAAAAAATGCGCCTTTTCACACTTAATCCAACGTCTTGGTCCTACAAAGGAGGTGATGGCACGACAAACGAGGCAACCGGACTATAATTCTTTATCACTTTCACTTAGCCATAGGAGTTTGACATTGGAGCTACTTGATAGCCCCTTGAGGCACTGCGCTCTCCCGAATCCGGGGCGCGTGTGTGCCTGACCGGAAAGCGGTCCTTCGTTAATGCGGAGGAATTCTAGAGATTCAGAGAGTCATCGAGTGGTTGACCAGTCTCTCGCTATATCATGACAGTCAGTTTTCAGCTTTCTCTACTGAGGTGCTCGCCTCGCCGAACCGGGGCACAATCACAGTAGTTCTACTGGTGCCGCGTTAGCCGACATAACGGAACGTAAGGCAGCAAAGCACAGGAGCCGGGCAAACCCAGCATTTGACCAAAGACATGATTCGGAGCTGATGCATATAAGGCCTAACTCGCGATGCCGAGCACTCCCTAAGGTATTCGGTCTTTATGAAGACGGGCCGAAACAGAGCCCTTGGTAAGAAAGCCCCTTGTGTCCAGGTACGCGCAAAATTCTGGCGTGGCCACATGCCAAAACGCCAGTCTCCTCCTCGGTTATGACGAAAAAACCGGGGGATGTTTTCAACAAGAGACAGTAAAAAAGGTTTACGTAGGGTCTTAATCTGAAAAGAATCCTTAGAACGGGTCCCTACTGCACATCTGCACCTGTGTCTCCGTTGTGCCGTATCCTGGACGGGCGTAGCACGGTGTTCGTCTGCGAAAAAGAGGAACTTTAGTAAAGAGGCATGCGAGAAATCTATATTAAAATAAACAGGATGTAGTTGGAGCAAGAAGGGAGCCGCATTATCTCCTGGCGTGAACACGCGGAGCCCCTTGTACAGGGTTGTGCGGCTATTATGTCCATGTGTGTTGACGCCGGACTCGTCTAGCCGTGTCCGGGCTAGATTAGTGTGCGGCTGTCCAGGCGGCCGCACCCTTACCCGTATTTTGGGGGAATTCCCCTTTGATGAGATGATGCCTCGTGGGTCGGGCATTTTAAGTGTAAGGGATGCATAGGGTGGTATTGCGTTAAAGCGGGCGAAAGCTTCACGTCCCAGTAGCACTTGGTAGCGACTTACGAATGGGGCAATGTGGAAGGTTAGCTTTTCGCTTCAGAAGTTGTCGGGTGAGCCGAACTTGACTTCTAATGAAATGGAACCCATAGTCTGGGTGTCTGGGCCCGGCGTGGCTCCTCGAAAGGAAGTTTTGCCGCGCCGTATTAACGTTGGGTTTACCCCTAGTTTGTGGATTGTGTCCTGATATAACAGGTTTAAGTCACTGCCACCATCCATAAGAACTCGTGTAAATTGTAGTCCGTTAATAACCGGTTTCAAGACCAAGGCAGTCCAGCCTGCGTTCCGGGCCCCTCTGGAGTAATCCCGATAGTCAAAAGTGATTGGTTGTAACAACCAGTGGCATTGCTCCTCTGGGGCTAGCTGTGTGGCGCCTGTCTTCGTCAGCACCGTTCTATTTTGCCCTTTTGTCATGTGAAGTGAATTCATTGTTTTGACTTCTTGTGGGAACTTCTTTTGTTCTCCGGTGTTCTGCTTGTGGGGCGCGTCGTCATCCTCACTTGGTGCGTCGAGCCCCTTGTGTTCGACATTGAGTTTGCCGGACTGCTTGAAAACTCGACAATCTTTGTGGGTGTGGTTTGCGGGCCTCCCGGGGGTGCTGTGGATTTGGCATATTTTATCCATGATTTTGTTGAGGTTAGACAGCTCGTCCCTGTCATCCTTGGGCGGCGGCTTTTTCTGATTTTACCGGGAGCTTTTGAATCCGGCAATGACTGCCGTGCTTGTTGGGCTATTATCCTTGATTCGGCGCTGTCCTTTGTTACAGCGCGGTTTCCCGTTTCCATCTCTAGGTTCGGATGTACTTGGGTCGCTGGTGCTGCTCCTTGCCAACCAACTATCCTCTCCTATGCAAAAGCGGGTCATGAGGCTTGTTAATGCGGCCATCGTTCTTGGCTTTTCTTGGCTGAGGTGTCTAGCGAGCCATTCGTCTCAGACGCTATGTTTGAAAGCTGCTAGGGCATCAGCGTCCGGACAGTCGACTATCTGATTCTTTTTAGTAAGGAATCTATTCTAGAGTTTCCAGGCTGACTCTCCGGGTTGCTGAGTTATATGACTCGGATCGTCTGCATCCGGAGGTCGGACAAAGGTCCATTGAAAATTTGTCTGGAAAGCCTCCTCAAGCGCTTCCCAACTTCCTATGGTATTTTCGGGAAGGCTTTTAAGCCAATGTCGGGCTGGCCCTTTGAGCTTGAGGGGTAAGTATTTGTTGGCATGAAGGTCATGTCCTCTGGCCATGTGTATGTGAAGGATATAATCCTCTATCCAGACTCCAGGGTCTGTTGTTCCGTCGTATGCTTCTATGTTCACGGGCTTGAATCCCGCTAGAAATTCGTGATCCCGCACCTCATCGGTAAAACATGAGGGATGTACGGCGCCCCTGTATGTGGGTGTCCCGCGATGTTCGGGTATTTTTTGCATTGTATTGCTCGTTGGAGCTTGCTTTCTTGGGCCATAGATGGATCTGGTTGGGCAGGTTGTTTGATGCGAATCCTTCGAGGGATTGCTCGCCGGATTGAGTTTGGCTCCCTTTGCCACTTTGGGTCGATCGTTGGGTCGTCTATCCGACCTGGTGGCTTCCTTGTTTTTCGACTGTGGGGGCTTTATGGCCTCTTCGTCAAATTCCGGTAGTAGTTTCCGCTTCAGATAGCTCTTTGTGTGACGACTATTGCCGTACTTGTGTGCAGTATCCACCACTTTGTTCCATCTGATCCTGAGTGCATCTTCTGTTGCTTTGATCCTCCGTTTTTGCTTTTTCAGGCTACGTGCAGTAGCGATGAGCCTTTGGTGGAGGTTCTGATGTTCCAACAATTTGTCCGGCGTGAGCTCGTCCGGACTATTATCTTTTCCAGGGATTGGTTGTTTGGACGGTTGCTCAATGGCATGTTCGTCTTCTGTTGAGTCACCCTGCTCTATGGCTGGGTCTTTCTCGAGGTGGGGTTTTGCGTGGCGCTTGCGTCGCCGTTTTGATTGTTTTTCAAGGTAACGATCCCTGTTTGCTCTCTTTCGATCCTCGTTGTTATCCCTTTTGGGTGTGTCCACCATGTATACGTTGTATGATGAGGTGGCTTTCCAGTTCCCTATAGGGGCTTGTTCTTGGTCGTCTCCTTCATCGGCGTCCATACCGTCGATGTCTTCGGAGTCAAAGTCGAGCATGTCGGTTAAATCGTCGACAGTGGCTACAAAGTGGGTGGTGGGTGGGTTTCGAATTTCTTCATCCTCTGTATCCCAACCCTGCTAACCATAGTTGGGCCAGGGCTCTCCTGACAAAGAGAGAGAGAGTTTAGGGAGTTCAGGATATCGCCAAAGAACTAGGCTGGTAATCGGCTCTATCGCCGTAGAGATTGCGGCTCCTGGGGCGGCGTCCAACCGTCCGTCCCTGGTTAGCGCAGTCGGCTCCGAACTAATGGTCTGAGCGGACTCCTGAGCGGCACTCCGGGCACTGTCCGGTGGCAGAGCTAGATCGTGCCCATCGAGACAGTGCGGCGCGCTCGACCGCGGCTCGAATCCGTCGAAGATCAACTCCGTGCGAATGTCGGCCGTGTAGTTTAGGCTTCCAAATCTGACCTGATGGCCAGGGGCGTAGCTTTCGATCTGCTCCAGGTGGCCTAATGAATTGGCCCGCAGTGCAAAGCCGCCGAACACGAAGATTTGTCCGGGGAGAACCTGGACCGCGTCGTGGTTGATGATCGAAGAAGCCATCGGGCCTAAAGGCGACGACACAGAGGAACTCTCAATGAAAGCACCAATGTCGGTGTCAAAACCGGCGGATCTCGGGTAGGGGGTCCCGAACTGTGCGTCTAGGCGGATGGTAACAGGAGACAAGGGACACGCTGATTTTACCCAGGTTCGGGCCCTCTCGGTGGTGGTAAAACCCTACTCCTGCTTGATTAATGTTGGTGGTATGGGTATTACAAGAGTTGATCTGCCGCGTGATTAGAGAGGCTAAACCCTAGAAGCTAGCCTATGGTATGATTGTTGTTCGTCCTACGGACTAAATCTCTCCGGTTTATATAGACACGAGAGAGGGCTAGGGTTACACATAGTCGGTTACAACGGGAGGAGATCTTCATATCGTATCGCCAAGCTTGCCTTCCACGCCAAGGAAAGTCCCTATCCGGACACAGGACGAAGTCATCAATCTTGTATCTTAATTGTCCGGGAGTCCGGCCAAAGGTCATAGTCCGGCCATCCAGACACCCCCTAATCCAGGACTCCCTCAATGATGCATTACCGAGTGGGCCCAGAGACACCTCTTCGTCATATGGAGTGACAAATCCCAATCTTGATTCGGGACAACCCAACAGACACTTTCGAAGGTACCTATAGTGTACCTTTATAGACACCCAGTTACATTGTGATGTTTGGTACACCCAAAGCATTCCTACAGTATCCGGGAGTTGCACAATCTCCTGGTGTAAGGAAATGATACTTGACATTAGAAAAGCTTTTAGCAAACGAACTACACGATCTTGTACTATGCTTAGGATTGGGTCTTGTCCATCATATCATTCTCCTCATGATGTGATCCCATTATCAATGACATCTAATGTCCATGGTTAGGAAACCATAACCATCTATTCATCAACGAGCTAGTCAACTAGAGGCTCACTAGGGACAAGTTGTGGTCTATGTATTCGGACATGTATTACGGTTTTCGGTCAATACAATTATAGCATGAACAATAGACAATTATCATGAACAAGGAAATATAATAATAACCTTTTTATTATTCCCTCTAGGGTATATTTCCAACAATCTCCCACTTGCACTAGAGTCAATAATCTAGATACATTGTGATGAATCGAACACCCATAGAGTTCAGGTGTTGATCTTGTTTTGCTCGTGGAAGAGGTTTAGTCAACGGACCTGCGACATTCTGATTCGTATGCACTTTACAAATATCTATGTCTCCATCTTGAATATTTTCATGGATGGAGTTGAATCGACGCTTGATATGCCTGGTCTTCTTGTGAAACCTGGGCTCCTTGCAAGGGCAATAGCTCCAGTGTTGTCACATAAGTGATTCATCGCGCCCGACGCATTGGGAATAACTCCTAGGTTGGTAATGAACTCCTTCATCCAGATTGCTTCATGTGCTGCCTCCGAGGCTGCCATGTACTCCACTTCACATGTAGATCCTGCCATGATGCTTTGCTTGCAACTGCACCAGCTTATTGCCCCACCATTCAAAATATAGATGTATCCGGTTTGTGACTTTGAGTTATCCAGATCTGTGTCGAAGCTAGCATCGACGTAACCCTTTACGACGAGCTCTTGTCTGCTCCATAAACGAGAAACACATCCTTAGTCCTTTTCAGGTACTTCAGGATATTCTTGACCGTTGTCCAGTGTTCCATGCCGGGATTACTTTGGGACCTCCCTACCAAGCTTACGGCAAGGTTCACATCAGGTCTGGTACACAGCATGGCATACATAATAGACCCTAGGGCTGAGGCATAAGGGATAACACTCATCTTTTCTCTCTCTTCTGCCGAGGTCGAGCATTGAGGCGTGCTCAATCTCACACCTTGCAATAAAGGCAAGAACCCCTTCTTGGACTAATCCATATTGAACTTCTTCAATATCTTATCAAAGTATCACTACGGGAGATAGCTAATTTGCCGTCAGGGGATGTCTTTGCCGTCAACTTTTCATTGGGAAGACGGCAAAGAAAGGGTTTGCCATCATCAACAGACGGCAAAGAAAACCTAACAGAAAAATAGACTTTGCCGTCTACAAAAAAAAGACAGACGGCAAAGAGCTCACTTTGCCGTCTGCTAACAAAATCACAGACGGCAAATATTCCTTGCCATCTGTATATGTTTTGGCACACGACAAAGAATCTTTGCCGTCTGTGTTTGTTTTGGTAGACGGCAAAGTGAGCTCTTTGCCGTCTGTCTTTTTTTCCAGACCGCAAAGAAAAAGCACACCACATGGATCGATGACTTGGCAAAATCTAAGACGCACAACCCACAACCATCGGACGCACGCCCGCACCCACCCACTAACCCACAATGCACGCGCCCCCAAGATCCTACCCGCCCCCACCCACGACTCTCATATCCTCTCTCCTTCTCCCCTGAGCACCCTCTCTCTCGTATGCATCTCTCTCTCTCAGTCTCGTATGCAGCCTCTCTCCCGATCAAGAGCACCCCGGTGCCGTTGACTCGACCTCCACCTGCTTCGCCACCAGCGCCAGCGGCCCCGGCCCCGTGCCCTTGCAGGCCTCCTCGGCCTGGAGCCCCCGCATGCAGGCATCTGCGCCCCGTCGCCCCCCAGAGCTGCCGGGCCCGGCCCTGGCTCCGTCGCCCCCGCACGCAGGCAGCGCCGGCCCCGCGCCCCTGCAGGCCTCCTCGTCCCATCGCCCCTGCATGCAGGCGTCTGCACCCCATCGCCCCCGGCGCTGCCACGCCCGGCCGTGGCACCGTCGCCCCCGCACACAGGCTTCTGCAGGCCTCCGCCGCCCCCTGCGCCGCTCGTCCCCCGCCGGCCCCGCCCATCGCCTCGCTGGATCCGACCTCGTCCCCGGTCAGCCCTTCGCACGGCGCATCGTGTCTCAACAGCCTCCGCAGCCCGTGCTGCACCGGCCACCGCTGGCCGCTCCGTGCCGCGCCGGCCACCCACTGTTGGCCGCGCCGGCAATGGCGTGGCTCTGCCATGCCACGCGGGCACCCGCTGCAATATGTTTTTTTGTTTGACCCTCTCTGTAATCTCTCTGTAATGAAAACTTTTTTATTTATATACATAAAGATGATTGTAATAAGACTACTAAGCCACGGCATAAGCGAACGAATATAAAAAAAAACCACGCATGTGAGGATTTTGTCTAAGCGTTTGACTATCTGGCATCTGCAATTGGTCTGTTTTTACAGTTTTTTATAAATAAAAAAAATACGCTTTGCCGTCTGTGATCTTCCTGGCACACGGCAAAGATGTAATTTTGGCTGACAGCAAAGATGGTTTTGTTCTCCCTCTGTTATTTTTTCGGCCGATGGCAAAGACAGATTGGCTGACGGCAAAATCTTTGCCGTCTGCCCCATAAAAAGCTGACGGCAAAGTGCTATTTGCCAACATATCTTCGCCATCTGACTTTGCCGTCATCTTGCAGACGACAAACTCTTTGCCGTCTATTTTTTGGTCTTTGCCGTCTGTAGGGCACAGACGACAAATTATCTAATTCCTGTAGTGTATGTGCTTTGTGAAAGATCGATGAGGCATATCGATCTATCTCTATAGATCTTGATGCCTAATATGTAAGCAGCTTCTCCAAGGTCCTTCATTGAAAAACACTTATTGAAGTAGGCCTTCATGCTTTCCAAAAGTTCTATATCATTTCCCATCAATAGTTTATCATCCACATATAATATGAGAATTGCTACAGAGCTCCCACTCTCTTTCTTGTAAACGCAGGCTTCTCCATAAGTCTACATAAACCAAACTCTTTGATCATTCCATCAAAGCGAATGTTCCAACTCCGAGATGCTTGACCAGCCCATAGATGGAGCGCTGAAGCTTGCACACCATGTTAGCATTCTTAGGATCGACAAAACCTTCCAGCTGCATCATATACAATTTTTCCTTAAGGAAACCGTTAAGGAATGCCGTTTTGACCTCCATTTGTCATATTTCATAATAGAATGCGGCAATTGCTAACATGGTTCAGACGGACTTCAGCTTCGCTACAGGTGAGAAGGTCTCATCACAGTCAACCCCTTTAACTTGTCGATAACCCTTAGCGACAAGCCCAACTTTATAGATGGTCACATTACCATCCGCGTCAGTCTTCTTCTTAAAGATCCATTTATTTTCTATGGCTTGTCGATCATCGGGCAAGTCTGTCAAAGTCCATACTTTGTTTTCATACATGGATCCTATCTCGGATTTCATGGCTTCAAGCCATTTGTTGGAATCTGGGCCCGCCATCATTTCTTCATAGTTCGAAGGTTCACCATTGTCTAACAACATGATTTACAGGACATGATTACCATACCATTCTGGTGTGGAACATGTCCTTGTGGACCTACGAAGTTCAGTAGCAACTTGATCCGAAGTTCCTTTATCATCATCATTAACTTCCTCTCTAGTCAGTGCAGGCACCACAGAAACATTTTCCTGAGCTGCGTTACTTTCCGGTTCAAGGGGCAGTACTTCATCAAGTTCTACCTTCCTCCCACTTACTTCTTTTGAGAGAAACTCTTTCTCCAGAAAGGATCCGTTCTTGGCAAGAAAGATCTTGCCTTCAGATCTGAGGTAGAATGTATAACCAATGGTTTCCTTAGGGTATCCTATGAAGACGCATTTTTCCGACTTGGGTTCGAGCTTTTCAGGTTGCACTACAAAAAAAAAACACTTCCGTGATGATACGTGTTTGTCATAGTAGGTCGTGTTTTTTGTCATGCATGTACATCCATGACGATTTTATGACAGAATCAAGATAGTCATACCTGTGCTGTCGTAGAAGTGTTCCATGACATTACCAAAATTATCATCATGGAAGTGTCCACTTCCAAGACGATAAATCGCGCATCACAAAAGTGCTTTCGTCAAGGGTGACCGACATGTGGCATCCACCCTAACGGAACATCGTTAAGCTACCGGGTCCGGTTTTGGATCCGATAACCCACTAACAGCCTCGACCAATGGGGATTTTCCACGTGTGAAATTAGCATTGGCCGAAGGAAACACGTGTCGGCTCACTGTTGGGACAGATGTCATCCACTCATTGGACCGAAGGCGCCTATGATACGTCGACACGTGGCATGGCCCAACAGAGGCCCATTCCTGTGAAAAGGCCAGCCCGTTTGACTTGGTCAAAAGGTGGCGGGCCGGCACAAAGAAAGCTTGTTAACGGCCTGTTCGCATATAGCCCATTTATAGCCCACTAACCCAGGGCCCATTATGACCTATCCAAATTAGGCCCAGTAGCGTTATCTGGGCCGTGCAATATGATTCCAGCCCATTTTAAGTTCCGGCCCATGTAGCCCATGACGTCTTTCGGCCCATATGAGGCCCTTCGTAACTCTTGGCCCATTAACAACCCGTGGTGAAACTGGCCCGTAATGAATAGTGTATCACTTTATACCCATTAACGGCCCATTAATCCATTGGGCCGTTTGCAGCCCATGTTATCTTTTGGCTGTCTCAGGGCCCATTTATTCTTGGGCTCATTTCCAGCATTCGGTAACTTATGGCCCGTTATTGCCATTTTCTGCTTGTGGGCCAAATTTAGCCTATGGTAACAGTTGACCCGTTTGTGGCCCATTAATACGTTGGGCTATTTTCATAGTGTCATGAAATACGGCCTATTAATGATGGCCCATTATGGTCGGCCCATGAATGGATGATTCCAACTCTAGCCCGTTTACGGCCATAAGGCGGTCTGTTATTGGCCCATGTTTGGCCAATCGATCATAAGGCCCGTATAAGGCCCATAGATGATACGGCCCGTAGAAGACACATCATTTCTACGGCCCGTAGAAGGCCCATTGTTTCTATGGCCCGTAGAAGGCCCTTTGTTTCTATGGCCCATAGGAGGCCCAGTGTCACTCAAGTAAATATGTAGCCCATGGTTATTGTGGCCTAATTATAAAAAATAGGTTATTGTGGCCACTAGCAAACCGCGGAAATAGAACTGCACTAACTACAAGCAAACAAATAAACAAGACAACAAGGAAATAAATAAGCAAGCAACTTACGCTAGGCTATCACGGCTATTACACATATTACATCCACTGGGCATCAAAGTTCACCACTAGTGCAAATAAACGCTCCGATAAAAGAATATACAAAACTGAGAGCACTTCAGAAGGCACTAGGACTGGCCAGGTCGGGCCCACCAAATAGCCGAAGAAGCTGAATAGACCTAAGTTGTGCCACAGATAGATGCATCACCCTTAGCTGTATGGCATGATGGTGCGCAAGGTAGTCCTTTGACATCTTCATTACATCTTTAACTTCAAGTCGGAGACTGAAGAAGTCGAACTAATTGAGGCAGCGACTACATAGAGGTTGTCTCACACCTGCTGGTGAGTAGCTTCAACTCACTGTCTTCATCAAGACAGGACCTTGGGGTCATCTCGCTGTCCACAAGATGATTTGGCTCACTATCTTCCCTAAATTTCTACCTGGCATAAGAGATACGACTCTGAAAGAGAAACAAGGAGACACGTAACAGGTTTCACAATTATATAAGAAAATAAATGGATCTGTTCTGCATAAGGAACATGTTTTTACAACTACAATTTGAAGCTGGTAGTTGTTGCAAACATCCAATCAGATGTAAACAGCAAAGCAAACAGCAGTGGAGAAAATTAAGCCTATCCAAATCTATATTAGAACAAAGTTTGAAGGCTTGAGAAGGATGAACTTACATTACATGTTAACGCGGGCTGGACAAATCCCTTCTCCATGTTGATGGAAGGATAATTCAATAAATTTCCCAAAGAAAATTCTTTATAAGCGTTGCCATTATTCTACATTTTGCAAAGAGTAAATATAGATCAAATAATATTGGAAGAAACAGAGGATAATGAAGCTCAGGTGCAGACTGATGATACATAATCAAATAGCAATTAATTAAGTACAGCGTTACAAGGCAAATGGGAGAGAGGTACTGACAAGAGCAATGCAGAGCCCAGTATTGTTGTGAGATCGTATGATCCTTTGAGCAAGGAGATTCATTTGAAATTAGTTTTCATACAAGAGAGAAGGTAAGGCAGATGCATAAATTTAGGAGTTCAAATTTTGAATTGATATCATAGACAGTACCTGACGTTGGGCTCTCAGCAATTCTAATAGGGGTTTGGCCACTGGAGTAGGGGTAAAGTGTGGTACAGTTGGGCCTGTGTTTTCTGTGGCTGCTGATCTATCTGATTTAATAGGTATCACTACCTTTTCCGAAAACCTAGTTTGTACTCCTTGAGGATCTGCACTCACCCTCTTCCTTTTGGACATCTATTACGAAAGGACAATATTTGACTGGAAAAACATAGTGTGACGACACATGGAATAGGTATAGAAAATGGATAGGTATGGCATATACTCATATATGATGCTTAAACTAAGAAGATGGTGTAACAAATTAGAAGTAATGCAAGAGGTCAGAAGCAAAATATGTGCGACCAAGACAACCTTGCCAAGTTAGAGCAAGCACCTTGATGGGTGAATAAGATAGGCCATCCTCCACCATGCCAAGTTTGTTAGCCAGTGGATTGTTCCGCAATATTCCTCTTGTGTGCCCATTCTCATATATTCATTTTGATAATGTTCAATATCTGACATGCATGAAAACATAAAAACAAGTGAGATTATCTTTGTAATGCAGAAGTGATTCTAATCCAATACTACCTCCCTGTAAACCCCTTTGTGTTATCTCTACAATTCTTTTAAGAGATGCCCTGCATGCTGTAATTTGGTGTGTTGTCACACCCTAGCTAGTCATGCATTAGAGTGTTGCATCATGTTTACTTTTTCATCAGAAACTTGAAATGGGGATGACAGAACCCCTAGTCCCCTCTGAAACCAACTAGGGTTACTAAAATAATTTTCAATGAACCTGAAATGCCCTTCTAAAATGCCCATCATTTTTCTCTTGGTTTAGAACCTCTGCCAAAAGTGGTGCACATTTTCCTAGGCCATCCTAGGGTTTTTGAATTAAATCATAAATATTTGAATTTGGGCATTTAAAATTATATAAAATATTTAAATGCTCAAATATCTCCAAACTAAAATGTTTCATGTTGGAAATAATCCAACTATGGGCCAGGAGTAGTTTGGTGATTTTTGAAGTTGCCTAGGTATTTTATTAAATTCAACAAAGTTGGAGATATATTAAAAAAACAGAAAACAGAAGAAAATGGAAAAAACTTACCTGTCGCCCAGCACCGGCCCACCTGCCGGCCCAGCCCAGCACCGCGCCAGCGAGCTGCTTCCGGCCAGGCAGGCAGGCAGGTGCTCGACGCCGAGCACCGCATGGGTGCCACGCACCTGCTCGCCGCCTCGCCGCCTCCCTCGCCCGGCTAACACCGTGGATCGGCTTCCCTCTCTCCCCCGAACCTCCCAGACACCCCCTCTCCTCTCCAGCTCCTCCCCCTTGCATGCCCCAGCCATGGCCGACGCCATCGCCGCCACCCCCTCGCCGTAGCCACGCCCTCCGTCCACCCCACGCTGTGCCACCGTGTCCAGGAGCTCCG
>NC_057810.1:636110858-636118708 GCF_018294505.1 Triticum aestivum
CACCCCCTCTCCTCTCCAGCTCCTCCCCCTTGCACGCCCCAGCCATGGCCGACGCCATCGCCGCCACCCCCTCGCCGTAGCCACGCCCTCCGTCCACCCCACGCTGTGCCACCGTGTCCAGGAGCTCCGCCGCCGTCCACTTCATCGAGCTAGCCGAGCCCCGTGTGCTCGTGCGGCCCGAGACCACCGCACCGACCTCGCCCGAGCTCACCGTCGCCGGAGATCCCCTTCAACGCCGTCGCCGCCTCAGCTCGTCGCCGACCTCGCCGGTGGCCTCTACGGGAGCGCTGTGAGCCTAGTTACTCCTCCGACTCTCTCTCTCTCATTCCTGAGCCGTGTAGCCACCGCACGAGGATCACACGCCTGCACCGCCGCGGATCTCGTTGCCGACGTGCTTCCGGCCACACTCCGGCCACAAGATGGTGTCCATCTTACTCACCGAGTCCCGCAGCACCTAGCTAGCCACTCCCCGCGCCTCACCGACCCCTCTAACGCCAAGTTCATCTTCGACCGAACCCCGGTGGCCGCCAAGGTCGTCGCCGGCGCCAACTCCGGCCACCCCGACCCCAACGGACTCCACCAAGAGCTGCGGCTTGTCCTCAGCTCCACTCCGGTGGTCTCCGCGACCCATTTGGTGGCCGAAATGGCCAAAACCACTCCCGCCGCCGCGTCGGACTCGCCGGCGGCTAAACGCCAGCGTCGCTGGCTTTGACTTTGACCACGGGTGGGCCCTGGTTGACTCCCCTGAGTCAATGACAGGTGGGGCCCAGCCCTGTTAATTAAACCTGTTTAGTTTTAATTAAACTTTAATTAAAGTAATCACCCTGACATGCGGGACCCACTGTCAGGTTTGACCCAGACCTGTTCCGTTGACCTGCTGACGTCACTCTGACGTCAGGCTGACGCAATAATGATTTTCTGGAATTATTTCTAATATAGGAAATTCCAGAATATAATTTAAACTTCAAAAATTCATAACTTTTATTCTGTAACTCCAAGTCAGACAAATTATATATGAAAAATGATCAGAAAAATCCAATCTATCCATCTGTACTATTTTCATGCATGACTAAACAAGTTAACTTGATGTTTAATGCAGAACAAGGAAAAGCACTTTAAAAGGCCATGCTTGAGTTTGAAATTTGAATCTTTGATTCAAATTTGTTCAAACCCTTCTGGTTTTAGTTGCATTAGCCCAACACACTCATATTGCCATGTTTCATGCATGCATCATATTGTTGCACATTGTTTGGTGATGATTGTGTATCGGTGTCCTTTGCGACAGGTTCTGCCTCCGAGGAGTACCGTGATTACCCTAACGAAGAACCGTATCAGTGCATCGAACCATCAGGCAAGCAACCAACCATTTGATCATATCGATACAATCCCATGTTCTCGCTCCTGCTCTCTTTTACTGCATTAAGACAACGTGTTTCAAACTGCTGTGTGCTATGGTAGTTGAACCCATTTCCTCTGCATGACCTGTCATTGCCACAGTAACTAGATGAAACCCACTAGCATGTGTAGGAGTTGATTGAGCCATATGTATGTGTTGTTCCTACCTTGCTATGCCTGCTATGCTTAGAGTCGTGTCAGGTCTGGTTCATGTGGGTGATGGGCTAGAGTGAAATGATTATGTCGGTAATGAGAGTAGTGTGGTGAACACGATTTGATAAAGGTATCGATGAGGGGCCATGTAGGAGTACATGGTGGGTTGTTTCATTGAAGCCGACCTTAAGCACCGAGATCTGTATGTGTGATTTAAGAATCAGCTACTACCATGCATTGGGCCCGAAACCAATGGACCCTCTCGGCTTCTTATTCACCCTAGTCCTCCGTCCAGGAGTTGCAAGTAGTTCCTGGTGTTTGTAGCCTACTGGAGGCCGTGGACAGCGCTGACCGTAGGGGTGGGCTGTGATGCGGTAGGTACGTGGCACGGTGTACCGAATACCCGTTAGGTATCTCGGGAACCCTGTTCACATCGTTCGGGGCCGTATGGGAAACCTCGGCCGGACTCCCTGCGGATGGAACCTGGATAGGCGATAAACCTGGACTGGAGACTTAGGTGACTAGGTAGGTCGTGGCCGACACCCACGTTGGGCTTCCGCTTGAAGGTTGCCGAGTACATGTCGTGTAAACAACGGTAAGTGGTGAGAGCGTGTATGAAGAAGTACACCCCTGCAGGGTTATCATAATCTATTCGAATAGCCGCGTCCGCGGTAAAGGACTACTTGGTTGCCTATACAGTTCATAGACAAGTAAATGGAAACTACTAAAAGCCTCAAGATAAGTGTGAGTGCCGAGGGTGGCTCTTCCGTAGGAAGACGGAGGCGAACCCTCGGTAGTGTATTGAAGTGGTGAGTAGTGGACTCGTGTGCGCAAAACCATTTCAAGTTGAGGTATCGTAGGATAGTCTAGCCAAGAGTCAAAGCTAGCTTGCTGCAATAACTCCACCTACCCTTCTTGACAATGTGCATGTATGTAGGATCTGATGTAAGTCTTGCTGAGTACCTTTGTACTCATGTTGCTATAATTTACATTTTACAGAAGACGCTGCAACCCCTTCTGATGGGTTCTACGTAGACGTTGACATCAACGAGTAGGCTAAAGGCCCAGGTGGTGATCCTGAGCTTGTGAAGGACCATGTAGTATAGCTAGGCTTTCCAAGCCTCTTTTATTTTACTAGTTGTCTGTACTCAGACAAGTTACTTCCGCTGCTGGTTTGTATAACTGTATGACTTGAATGCTGGGTCGTGAGACCCGTACCTTGTGTATGTTATGTATGGCTCCCTGAGCCTTAAATAAAGTACTTGTGTCATAGAGTCATGTTGTGATGCTTCGTTGTATTTACACATATCGAGCATATTGTGTGTATGATTGAAATGCTTGGTATGTGTGGGATCTGACTACCTAGTTGTTTATCTTTAGTAGCCTGTCTTACCGGGAAATGTCTCCTAGTGTTACCACTGAGCCATGGTAGCTTGCTACTGCTCTGGAACACTTAGGCTGACCGGCATGTGTCCTTCTTCGTTCCTGTGTCTGTCCCTTCGGGGAAATGTCACGCATTGTGTACCGGAGCCCTGTTAGCCCGCTACAGCCCGGTTTACCGGAGTCCTGCTAGCCCAGTGCTACAGCCCGGTCCCACTTGCTGATGACCGACACGTTCGAAGCTGGGTCATGGATGCCTGTCCCTGTAAGTCTGTGCCACTTTGGGTTTACGACTAGTCATGTCAGCCCGGGCTCCTTATCATATGGATGCTAGCGACACTATCATATACGTGAGCCAAAAGGCGCAAATGGTCCCGGGCAAAGGTAAGGCGACACCCGTGGGGATACCGTGCGTGAGGCCGCAAAGTGATATGAGGTGTTACCGGCTAGATCGATGTGACATCGAGTCGGGGTCCTGACAGCGTTGGCATCAGAGCCGGACTGCCTGTAGGTTCTCCAAGCCAAACTGGTCGATGTTGAGTCTAGAAATTCTTTAGTTATGTGTAGGGGAATTGTTTGTGGGTTGGAACGTAAGGCTCTTTTTACTCCTTTATCTTATGACATTCTGATCTGAGTCAGTCTATTCTTCCACCGGGGGTTAAGGAATTAGGATCTATTCTCTCTATTAGGGTCATGTGTTACTAATCAGTAGTACCTTATAGGTTTGATGGATACAAGCCTAGTTCAATTCTACTACCACATTATGTTGCTAGGATGGACTCAGAACTTGATATGATGATGTTGAGTGTGTATGAAATCCTTTGTCAAATGTCTCAAAATCCTTCTTGAGCATTTACAGCTGTTATGCTGCCGAAATTTTGCTAGAAATTATAATGCCTTTGCATTATGATTGTGCTTTCAGATGGCCACTCGCGACCTCAATCAAGTGGTTCGCCTGACTCGATGCCTAGATGTACCCGGCCATACTGCCATGTTGGTCAGGGTAATGACTGAGGCTGGATACCGTTGGTATCCTGAGTACACGGTCGAAGAGCAATTCCGAGACTTTAATCAAAGCCAGTATCTCTGCACTGTCAGGATATTTCCATCTTATCCTGGATCCACCGAGCCCCTTCACTGCTCCTATGGACTCGGGGTTACTATTGAGATGGCGGTGCAGGACGCCGCCTACTCTATGATGACCATCATGCGAGTCAGGTCTGGTCTATTTTGGGACTCTGATTTCCGGTATATGCCAGGATCACTTCCGGGAGCACAAGGGTATCTTCAGGCTATCTATGCTGACCCCACCTAGGAGGATTCACGGACTCGCACCACTGCTGAGATGCTCGAGGATAAGGACCGTGAAAATCGGGCCTTGAGGTTAGAGCTCTTCAATACCCGTGCTGACCACTGGGCCACTTTGACTCGGTTTGCACCGGCGGTGCAAGCTGGATATTCGGATATGCGCGATCTCTATCCTGTGAGATCTGCTCTGCCAGACGTGATGGGTTGGCGTGATGTAGGAGGCATCACCCCACCTCGCGGTCCCCGCAGGCCACCGTCTGTTGGTCCACGACCTCATCCTAGCCCCTATGGTCCACAAGCTCCGCGAGATCGTCTGTTTCCGGATGATCATCTTGAGCTTCCAGGCTATGGAGGTGACTTCTACGAGGACTACTACGGATCGGTCTGAGTTAGTGGTAGTATCACTAGTTCGTGATAGCTGTGTCGTCTATCGTCCTGCGTGACTCGTGGGATATGACCTAGTTTGTACTCTTTCCGGAGATGTAGAAAAATAATGTATAGGAGCTTGGGATGCCTCCGATGAGATGTAATCCTCTTTTCACCGTAATAGTACTTTGTTTGGTCTTGTACTAAACCCTGTATGGTGTGTATGATGATGGAATAAAGAAGCAGTTTCTGTATCTACCATGTCATACGGATGATCATCCTGCATTTCGAGTTATTCCTTACATTTTGTATCCTATGTCGGAATTTTATCATCCTGACTAAAGCATTGTCTTGTTTACCTAGGATGGTCAACACGCGCACTAACCCTGCTCCTCAAGAGCAGGCCGAAGGCAGTGAAGTCAGGGATGCAAATCTGCCTCATCCTCCTTCCCTAGCCGAGGTTATGATGGAAGCTGAGAGAAACAAGCGGGAGACCAACCTTTTGTTGGAGCGTATTGAACAGAACACGGCACACCATCAGAGGACTAATGTGGTGTCACTCAGTGATTTTATCAAATTACATCCACCCACGTTCCACCACTCCGTCGAGCCTCTCGATGCTGATGACTGGCTTCGCAGTATCTCTCACAAACTGCGTTCCGCGCTGGTAGCGGAGGTTGACAAGGTCACCTTTGCTGCATATCATCTTGAAGGCCCCGCCAGTCTATGGTGGGAGAATTATGGAGCTATGCGCCCAGCGGGCCATGTCACTACTTGGGCTGAATTCAGCGAGGCTTTCCGTGAACATCACATTCCGGAGGGTCTCATGGACCGTAAACGTGAGGAATTTTGCAATTTCACCCAAGGCCGACTCTCTGTGGGTGCTTACAGCAGGGAGTTTGGTAACCTCGCACGATATGCAACTGAGGAAGTGTCTACTGATGCCAAGAAGCAAGCAAGGTTCCGTAAGGGCCTTAGTCCTGAGCTTCGCCGCGACCTCCGTTTGCATGAGTGCACATCTTTTCAGAAACTTGTTAACAAGGCCATTAGTGCTGAAACTGGTCAGACTGATTATGACGCAACACGCAAGCATGGCCGTGACATGGGTTCCTCATCAGGTGCTGGTCCTCAGAAGCGCCGCATGTGGGTGCCCAACACCGCCCTGCCACCCAGGTTCACACCGAGGCCATCTTTCCAGGCGCCCCGCCCTGTTCAACAGTCTGCACCAGCCAAGCCCGATGGGGGTCCAACCAACAATGTTTCTCCACGTACCAGTTCCGTAACTTGTTTCAAGTGTGGGGAATCTGGCCACTATATGCGTGAGTGTCCCCAGACCAACCCCAACCAGTCTGCTAAAGTTGTTGGCCGTGGCAAGCCGACAGGAAAAGTATTCCACGCCAAGCCGGTCACCGCCTCACGTGGCCATGTCAACTGTATCTCTGCCGAAGAAGCTCAAGAGGATCCCAACGTCGTTCTCGATACGCTTCTTGTTAATTGCCACCCGGCATCTGTTCTTTTCGATATAGGAGCCTCTCATTCTTTTATATCCGAAAATTATGCTCGTTTGCATAACGTCGCATTCGGTGATATGCCAACCTCTATGGTAATTCAAACTCCGGGATCCAAATGGCAAACTTCTAGAGTAAGCCATGGAAATGAAATCCAAGTCGACAGACTTGTTTTCCTCGCGTCTTTGATAGCCCTTAAATCTTCAGATATTAATATCATTCTGGGTATGGACTGGATGTCGGCTCATCATGCCCAAATTGATTGCTTCTCTAGGACTGTTCAACTCACCCATCCTTCGGGGAAGATAGTCAATGTCTTGACCCGAATAGCCAAGCGACAGTTATACTCTCTTAACGCCAGCCCTTTGCCAGATCTTGAGGACGTTCCGGTAGTCCGTGACTTCCCGGATGTCTTCCCAGAGGAATTGCCAGGTGTTCCGCCTGACAGAGATGTTGAGTTCGTAATAGATCTCATTCCAGGAACCGTTCCGATTGCTAGAAGACCCTATAAGATGGCACCACTAGAACTAGCCGAGCTTAAGAAACAACTCGATGAGTCCTTGAAAAAGGGTTTCATCCGACCTAGCTCATCTCCGTGGGCTTGCCCCGTCCTCTTCGTCAAGAAGAAGGATGGTACGGACCGGATGGTTGTAGATTATCGACCTGTCAATTTGGTCACAATCAAGAACAAATATCCGCTCCCCAGGATCAACGACCTGTATGATCAGCTCGCTGGATCCTCAGTCTTCTCCAAAATGGATTTGAGGTTGGGCTACCATCAAATCAAAATCAGAAACGGGGACATCCCTAAAACGGCCTTTGTTACTCGTTATGGCCAATACGAGTACACCGTCATGTCCTTCGGTTTAACCAACGCTCCAGCCACCTTTTCTCGGTTAATGAACTCAATCTTCATGGAGTATTTGGATAAATTCGTCGTTGTTTACCTCGATGATATACTCATCTACTCCAAGAACGAGGAAGAACATGCCGAACATCTAAGGCTAGTGTTGAAGAAACTTCGAGAGCATCGCCTTTATGCCAAATTTTCTAAATGTGAATTCTGGTTGTCAGAAGTGACCTATCTGGGTCATGTAATATCTGGTAAAGGTATTGCTGTTAACCCTGAGCGAGTTCAAGCCGTCCTTAATTGGACTCCACCTGAATCCGTCAAGCAAGTTCGGAGTTTTCTGGGCTTAGCGAGCTATTGCCGTCGCTTCGTCGAAAACTTCTCCAAAGTTGCTAAACCTCTAACCGAACTCCTCAAGAAAGATAAGAAGTTCGAATGGACTCCACAATGTGAGCACAGCTTTCAGGAACTGAAAAGACGCCTGACTTCTGCTCCCGTACTGGTACCGCCAGACTTCTCCAAGGACTTTGTTATCTACTGCGACGCCTCGCGACAAGGACTAGGTTGCATTCTCATGCAAGATCGACATGTAATTTCCTACGCTTCACGGCAATTGCACCCACATGAGGAGAATTATCCTACTCATGATCTAGAGCTTGCAGCCGTAGTCTATGCACTTAAGACCTGGCGACATTACCTCCTCGGTAATCGTTGCGAAATATTCACTGATCACCAAAGTCTGAAGTACATTTTCACCCAACCGGATTTGAATCTCAGGCAAAGACGTTGGGTTGAGTTGATCACAGACTTCGACTTAGGAATAACCTACACCCCAGGGAAAGCCAACATCATGGCTGATGCGCTAAGTAGTAAATCTTATTGTAACAACC
>NC_057810.1:636118867-636155591 GCF_018294505.1 Triticum aestivum
GATGTTACAACAAAGTCAACCGCTTCTCCATGAGGAATTTTGGAAGCTTAACCTTCACATTGTTCCTCAAGATTTTCTTTCCACCTTGGTGGCGAAACCTACCCTTATGGATCAGATCATCAAAGCACAGAAGGTAGATCCGGGAATTTCCCGCATCAAGAGAAACATCAAGAAAGGAGTTGCGAATTGTTTCTCCATTGATGATCAAGGGGTCGTATACTTCGGGAATCGACTAGTGGTTCCCAAGGTGCGAAACCTGAGGCGATTGATCCTTAAGGAAGCTCATGAATCTCCTCTCACCATTCATCCCGGTAGTACTAAGATGTATCAGGACCTACGCCAGAGGCTCTGTTGGACTAGGATGAAAAGAGAAATTGCTCAATATATTGCTAATTGCGATGTCTGTCGTCGTGTAAAAGCAGAGCATCAACGGCCTGCTGGCACCCTTTAACCCTTAGCTATTCTTGAATGGAAATGGGATAAAATTGGTATGGATTTCATTACCGGTTTTCCCAGGACCAAGAGAGGGAATAATGATATCTTCGTCGTTGTCGATCGTCTTTCCAAAGTAGCCCATTTCTTACCTGTTCGTGACAGTATAACCGCTAGTCAGTTGGCAGACTTATACATCTCCCGTATAGTGTCTCTCCATGGTCTTCCTTTGGAAATTAATTCGGATCGAGGAAGTCTTTTCACCTCTCGATTTTGGGAAAGCTTCCAAAATGCTATGGGAACCCGTCTCTCCTTTAGCACCGCTTTCCACCCTCAGTCGAGTGGTCAAGTGGAACGCGTCAACCAGATTCTAGAAGACATGCTTCGAGCCTCTGTTATCTCATTCGGGATGGATTGGGAGAAGTGCCTTCCATTTGCCGAATTCGCTTACAACAACAGCTATCAATCTAGCTTGGGTAAAGCCCCTTTTGAAGTTCTTTATGGACGACGATGTCGAACACCCCTTAACTGGTCAGAAACTGGGGAAAGACAATTCTTTGGCCTGGATATGATTCAGGAAGCAGAAGAACAAGTTCGCATCGTTCGTGAAAAGTTGAAAACAGCCCAATCTCGTCAAAAGAGTCAATATGACCGAAAACATAAGGCTATGACTTTCGAGGTTGACAAGAAGGCTTACCTTCGGGTTACCCCTCTGAAGGGAACCCATCGTTTCGGTATCAAAGGCAAATTGGCTCCTCGATACATTGGACCTTTTCGCATTCTCGCCAAACGAGGAGAAGTTGCCTACCAATTGGAACTACCTCCACACCTCTCTAGAGTCCACGATGTCTTCCACGTTTCTCAACTCAAGCGTTGCTTCTCGGATCCTATCCGTGGAGTGGACCACGAAACGCTTGATCTCCAAGATAATCTTACATATCGAGAGTACCCCATTCGTATCCTTGATCAGGCCGAGCGTACCACTCGACGTCATAATATCAAGTTTCTCAAGGTTCAATGGTCGCACCATTCTGAGGATGAAGCAACTTGGGAAAGGGAGGATCGTCTTCGACTCGAGTACCCCGCTTTCTTTCCGGAAGAACCCAAATCTCGGGACGAGATTTTTTTGAGTGGGGGTGAGTTGTCACACCCTAGCTAGTCATGCATTAGAGTGTTGCATCATGTTTACTTTTTCATCAGAAACTTGAAATGGGGATGACAGAACCCCCAGTCCCCTCTGAAACCAACTAGGGTTACTAAAATAATTTTCAATGAACCTGAAATGCCCTTCTAAAATTCCCATCATTTTTGTCTTGGTTCAGAACCTCTGCCAAAAGTGGTGCACATTTTCCTAGGCCATCCTAGGGTTTTTGAATTAAATCATAAATATTTGAATTTGGGCATTTAAAATTATATAAAATATTTAAATGCTCAAATATCTCCAAACTAAAATGTTTCATGTTGGAAATAATCCAACTATGGGCCAGGAGTAGTTTGGTGATTTTTGAAGTTGCCTAGGTATTTTAGTAAATTCAACAAAGTTGGAGATATATTAAAAAAAACAGAAAACAGAAGAAAATGGAAAAAACTTACCTGTCGCCCAGCACCGGCCCACCTGCCGGCCCAGCCCAGCACCGCGCCAGCGAGCTGCTTCCGGCCAGGCAGGCAGGCAGGTGCTCGACACCGAGCACCGCATGGGTGCCACGCACCTGCTCGCCGCCTCGCCGCCTCCCTCGGCCGGCTAACGCCGTGGATCGGCTTCCCTCTCTCCCCCGAACCTCCCAGTCACCCCCTCTCCTCTCCAGCTCCTCCCCCTTGCACGCCCCAGCCATGGCCGATGCCATCGCCGCCACCCCCTCGCCGTAGCCACGCCCTCCGTCCACCCCACGCTGTGCCACCGTGTCCAGGAGCTCCGCTGCCGTCCACTTCATCGAGCTAGCCGAGCCCCGTGTGCTCGTGCGGCCCGAGACCACCGCACCGACCTCGCCCGAGCTCACCGTCGCCGGAGATCCCCTTCAACGCCGTCGCCGCCTCAGCTCGTCCCCGACCTCGCCGGTGGCCTGTACGGGAGCGCTGTGAGCCTAGCTACTCCTCCGACTCTCTCTCTCTCATTCCTGAGCCGTGTAGCCACCGCACGAGGATCACACGCCCGCACCGCCGCGGATCTCGTCGCTGACGTGCTTCCGGCCACACTCCGGCCACAAGATGGTGTCCATCTTACTCGACGAGTCCCGCAGCACCTAGCTAGCCACTCCCCGAGCCTCACCGACCCCTCTAACGCCAAGTTCATCTTCGACCGAACCCCGGTGGCCACCAAGGTCGTCGCCGGCGCCAACTCCGGCCACCCCGACCCCAACGGACTCCACCAATGTCAGGACCCCGACTCGATGTCACATCGATCTAGCCGGTAACACCTCATATCACTTTGCGGCCTCACGCACGGTATCCCCACGGGTGTCGCCTTACCTTTGCCCGGGACCGTTTGCGCATTTTGGCTCACGTATATGATAGTGTCGCTAGCATCCATCTGATAAAGAGCCCGAGCTGACATGACTAGTCATAAACCCAAAGTGGCACAGACTTACAGGGACAGGCATCCATGACCCAGCTTCGAACGTGTCGGTCATCAGCAAGTGGGTCCGGGCTGTAGCACTGGGCTAGTAGGACTCCGGTAAACCGGGCTGTAGCGGGCTAACAGGACTCCGGTACTCAAAGCGTGACATTTCCCCGAAGGGACACACACAGGAACGAAGAAGGACACATGCCGGCCAGCCTAAGTGTTCCAGAGCAGTAGCAAGCTACCATGGCTCAGCGGTAACACTAGGAGACATTTCCCGGTAAGAGAGGCTACTAAAGATAAACAACTAGGTAGTCAGATCCCACACATACCAAGCATTTCAATCATACACACAATATGCTCGATATGTGCAAATACAACGAAGCATCACAACATGACTCTACAACACAAGTACTTTATTTAAGGCTCAGGGAGCCATACATAACATACACAAAGATACGGGTCTCACGACCCAACATACAAGTCATACAGTCATACAAACCAGCAGCGGAAGTAACTTGTCTGAGTACAGACAACTGGTAAAATAAAAGAGGCTTGGAAAGCCTAACTATACTACGTGGTCCTTCACAAGCTCAGGGTCACCACCTGGGTCTTTAGCCTACTCGTTGATGTCAACGTCTACATAGAACCCATCAGAAGGGGTTGCAGCGTCTTCTGTAAAAATGTAGATTATAGCAACATGAGTACAAGGGTACTCAGCAAGACTTACATCAGATCCTACATACATGCTCATTATCAAGAAGGGTTGGTGGAGTTATTGCAGCAAGCCAGCTTTGACTCTTGGCTAGACTATCCTACGATACTCCAACTTGAAATGGTTTTGCGCACACGAGTCCACTACTCACCACTTCAATACACTACCGAGGATCCACCTCCGTCTTCCTACGGAAGAGCCATCCTCGGCACTCACACTTATCTTGAGGCTTTTAGTAGTTTCCATTTACTTGTCTATGAACTGTATAGGCAACCAAGTAGTCCTTTACCGCGGACGCGGCTATTCGAATAGATCATGTTAACCCTGCAGGGGTGTACTTCTTCATACACGCTCTCACCACTTATCGTCGTTTACACGACATGTACTCGGCAACCTTCAAGCGGAAGCCCAACGTGGGTGTCGGCCACGACCTACCTAATCACCTAAGCCTCCAGTCCAGGTTTATCGCCTATCCAGGTTCCATCCGCAGGGAGTCCGGCCGAGGTTTCCCATACGGCCCCGAACGATGTGAACAGGGTTCCCGAGATACCTAACGGGTATTCGGTACACCGTGCCACGTACCTACCGCATCACAGCCCACCCCTACGGTCAGCGCTGTCCACGGCCTCCAGTAGGCTACAAACACCAGAAACTACTTGCAACTCCTGGACGGAGAACTAGGGTGAATAAGAAGCCAAGAGGGTCCATTGGTTTCGGGCCCAATGCATGGTAGTAGCTGATTCTTAAATCACACATACAAATCTCAGTGCTTAAGGTCGGCTTCAATGAAACAACCCACCATGTACTCCTACATGGCCTCTCATCGATACCTTTACCAAATCGTGTTCACCACACCACTCTCATTACCGACATAATCATTTCACTCTAGCCCATCACCCAGATGAACCAGACCTGACACGACTCTAAGCATAGCAGGCATAGCAAGGTAGGAACAACACATACATAGGGCTCAATCAACTCCTACACATGCTAGTGGGTTTCATCTAGTTACTGTGGCAATGACAGGTCATGCAGAGGAAATGGGTTCAACTACCGTAGCACACAGCAGTTTGAATCGCGTTGTCTTAATGCAGTAAAAGAGAGCAGGAGCGAGAACATGGGATTGTATCGATATGATCAAATGGTTGGTTGCTTGCCTGATGGTTCAATGCACTGATACGGTTCTTCGTTAGGGTAATCACGGTACTCCTCGGAGGCAGAACCTGTCGCAAAGGACACCGATACACAACCATCACCAAACAATGTGCAACAATATGATGCATGCATGAAACATGGCAATATGAGTGTGTTGGGCTAATGCAACTAAAACCAGAAGGGTTTGAACAAATTTGAATCAAGGATTCAAATTTCAAATTCAAATATGGCCTTTTAAAGTGCTTTTCCTTGTTCTGCTTAAAACATCAATTTAACTTGTTTGATCATGCATGAAAATAGTACAGATGGATAGATTGGATTTTTCTGATCATTTTTCATATATAATTTGTCCAATTTGGAGTTACAGAATAAAAGTTATGAATTTTTGAAGTTTAAATAATATTCTGGAATTTCCTGATTTAAATTAAATCCAGAAAATCAATTACTACGTCAGCCTGACGTCAGTGTGATGTCAGCAGGTCAACGAAACAGGTCTGGGTCAAACCTGACAGTGGGTCCCGCATGTCAGGGTGGTTATTTTAATTAAGATTTAATTAAAACTAATCATGTATAATTAACAGGGCTGGGCCCCACCTGTCATTGACTCAGGGGAGTCAACCAGGGCCCACCCGTGGTCAAAGTCAAAGCCAGCGACGCCGGCGTTTAGCCGCCGGCGAGCCCGACGCGGCGGCGGGAGTGGTTTTGGCCATTTCGGCCACCAAATGGGCCGCGGAGACCACCGGAGTGGAGCTGAGGACAAACCGCAGCTCTTGGCGGAGTCCGTTGGGGTCGGGGTGGCCGGAGTTGGCGCCGGCGGCGACTTTGGCGGCCACCGGGGTTCGGTCGAAGATGAACTTGGCGCTAGAGGGGTCGGTGAGGCTCGTGGAGTGGCTAGCTAGGTGTTGTGGGACTCGGTGAGTAAGATGGACACCATCTTGTGGCCGGAGTGTGGCCGGAAGCACGTCGGCGACGAGGTCCGCGACGGCGCGTGCGGGTGAGCTTGGTGTGCTCGTTGTGGTGCACGAGAGAGAGAAAGAGAGGAAGGGGAAGTTAGCCCAGCTCACTGCGGTCTTGATGGAGAGGACGGCGTGGTCGGGGACGAGCTGCTGCGGCGGCGACGGCGAAGGGGATCTCCGGCGATGGCGGTTCGGGCGAGGTTGGTGCGGCGGCTTCGGGGCACGCGAGCGCTCGGGGCTCGACTAGCTCGAAGAAGTGGAGCACGGCTACGGCGGAGGTGCGGCGACGGTGGCGTCGGCCATGGCGTGGGAGCGCGAGGGAGAGGGACTGGGGGCGAATGGAGGTGTCCAGGAGGGTCGGGGCGCGACGTGGAGCTCGTCCAGGCCATCAGGGCGGCGAGAGGGGGAGGCAGGGCGGCGTGCAGCTGCGTGGCGAGCTGCGGTGCCGCCGCCGAGCACCTTGGCCGCCTGCCTGGCAAGCCAAGCAGCTCGCTGGAGCGGTGGCCGGGCTGGGCCGGCCAGGTGGGCTGGCTGGTGGGCCTGCGGTGGCGCCAGGTAAGTTTTCCCCTTTTTTCTGTTTCTGTTTTTATTTAATATATCTGCAACTTTGTTGAATTTAATAAAATACCTAGGCAACTTCAAAAATCACCAAACTATTCCTAGCCCATAGTTGGATTATTTCCAACATGAAACATTTTAGTTTGGAGATATTTGAGCATTTAAATATTTTATATAATTTTAAATGCCCAAATTCAAATATTTATGAATTAATTCAAAAACCCTAGGATGGCCTAGGAAAATGTGCACCACTTTTGGCAGAGGTTATGAACCAAGACAAAAATTATGGGCATTTTAGAAGGGCATTTCAGGTTCATTGAAAATTATTTTAGTAACCCTAGTTGGTTTCAGAGGGGACTGGGGGTTCTGTCATCCCCATTTCAAGTTTCTGATGAAAGAGTAAACATGATGCACACACTCTAATGCATGACTAGCTAGGGTGTGACAACTCACCCCCACTCAAAAGAATCTCGTCCCGAGATTTGGGTTCCTCCGGGAAGAAGGCGGGGTACTCGAGTCAAAGACGATCCTCCCTTTCCCAAGTTGCTTCATCCTCAGAATGATGAGACCACTGAACTTTGAGGAACTTGATGTTCTGACGTCGAGTGGTACGCTCGGCCTGATCGAGGATACGAATGGGGTACTCTCGATATGTAAGATTATCTTGGAGATCAAGCGTTTCGTGGTCCACTTCACGGATAGGATCCGAGAAGCAACGCGTGAATTGAGAAACATGGAAGACATCGTGGACTCTGGAGAGATGCGGAGGTAGTTCCAACTGGTAGGCAACTTCTCCTCGTTTGGCAAGAATGCGAAAAGGTCCAATGTAACGAGGAGCCAATTTGCCTTTGATACCGAAACGATGGGTTCCCTTCAGAGGGGTGACCCGAAGATAAGCCTTCTCGTCAACCTCGAAAGTCATAGCCTTATGTTTCCGGTCATATTGACTCTTTTGACGAGATTGGGCTGTTTTCAACTTTTCACGAACGATGCGAACTTGTTCTTCTGCTTCCTGAATCATATCCGGGCCAAAGAATTGTCTTTCCCCGGTTTCTGACCAGTTAAGGGGTGTTCGACACCGTCGTCCATAGAGAACTTCAAAAGGGGCTTTACCCGAGCTAGATTGATAGCTGTTGTTATAAGCGAATTCGGCAAATGGAAGGCACTTCTCCCAATCCATTCCGAATGAGATAACAGAGGCTCGAAGCATGTCTTCTAGAATCTGGTTGACGCGTTCCACTTGACCACTCGACTGAGGGTGGAAAGCGGTGCTAAAGGAGAGACGAGTTCCCATAGCATTTTGGAAACTTTCCCAAAATCGAGAGGTGAAAAGACTTCCTCGATCCGAGTTAATTTCCAAAGGAACACCATGGAGAGACACTATTCGGGAGATGTATAAGTCTGCCAGCTGACTAGCGGTTATACTCTCACGAACAGGTAGGAAATGGGCTACTTTGGAAAGACGATCGACCACGACGAAAATAGCATTATTCCCTCTCCTGTTCCTGGGAAAACCGGTAATGAAATCCATACCAATTTTATCCCATTTCCATTCAGGAATAGCTAAGGGTTGAAGGGTGCCAGCAGGCCGTTGATGCTCTGCTCTTACACGACGACAAACGTCGCAATTAGCAATATACTGAGCAATTTCTCTCTTCATCCTAGTCCACCAGAACCTCTGGCGTAAGTCCTGATACATCTTGGTACTACCGGGATGAATGGTGAGAGGAGATTCATGAGCTTCCTTAAGGATCAAACGCCTCAGGTTTCGCACTTTGGGAACCACTAGTCGATTCCCGAAGTATACGACCCCTTGATCATTAATGGAGAAGCAATTCGCAATTCCTTTCTGAATGTTTCTCTTGATGCGGGAGATTCCCGGATCTACCTTCTGTGCTTTGATAATCTGATCCGTAAGAGTAGGTTTTGCCACCAAGGTGGAAAGAAAACCTTGAGGAACAATGTGAAGGTTAAGCTTCCGAAATTCCTCATGGAGAAGCGGTTGGCTTTGTTGTAACATCAGGTTGTTACAATAAGATTTACGACTTAGCGCATCAGCCATGACGTTGGCTTTCCCTGGGGTGTAAGTTATCCCTAAATCGAAGTCTGTGATCAACTCAACCCAACGTCTTTGCCTAAGGTTCAGATCCGGTTGGGTGAAAATGTACTTCAGACTTTGGTGATCAGTGAATATTTCGCAACGATTACCGAGGAGGTAATGTCGCCAAGTCTTAAGTGCATAGACTACGGCTGCAAGCTCTAGATCATGAGTAGGATAATTCTCCTCACGTGGGTGCAATTGCCGTGAAGCGTAGGCAATTACATGTCGATCTTGCATAAGGATGCAACCTAGTCCTTGTCGCGAGGCGTCGCAGTAGATAACAAAGTCCTTGGAGAAGTCTGGCGGTACCAGTACGGGAGCAGAGGTCAGGCGTCTTTTCAGTTCCTGAAAGCTGTGCTCACATTGTGGAGTCCACTCGAACTTCTTATCTTTCTTGAGGAGTTCGGTTAGAGGTTTGGCAACCTTGGAAAAGTTCTCGACAAAGCGACGATAATACCTCGCTAAGCCTAGGAAACTCCGAACTTGCTTGACCGATTCAGGTGGAGTCCAATTAAGGACGGCTTGAACTCGCTCAGGGTTAACAGCAATACCTTTACCAGATATTACATGATCCAGATAGGTCACTTCTGACAACCAGAATTCACATTTAGAAAATTTGGCATAAAGGCGATGCTCTCGAAGTTTCTTTAACACTAGCTTTAGATGTTCGGCATGTTCTTCCTCGTTCTTGGAGTAGATGAGTATATCATCGAGATAAACTACGACGAATTTATCCAAATACTCCATGAAGATTGAGTTCATTAACCGAGAAAAGGTGGCTGGAGCGTTGGTTAATCCGAAGGACATGACGGTGTACTCGTATTGGCCATAACGAGTAACAAAGGCCGTTTTAGGAATGTCCCCGTTTCTGATTTTGATTTGATGGTAGCCCAACCTCAAATCCATCTTGGAGAAGACTGAGGATCCAGCGAGCTGATCATACAGGTCGTTGATCCTGGGAAGCGGATATTTGTTCTTGATTGGGACCAAATTGACAGGTCGGTAATCTACAACCATCCGGTCCGTACCATCCTTCTTCTTGACGAATAGGACGGGGCAAGCCCACGGAGAGGAGCTAGGTCGGATGAAACCCTTTTTCAAGGACTCATCGAGTTGTTTCTTAAGCTCGGCTAGTTCTAGGGGTGCCATCTTATAGGGTCTTCTAGCAATCGGAACGGTTCCTGGAATGAGGTCTATTACAAACTCAACATCCCTGTCAGGTGGAACACCTGGCAATTCCTCTGGAAAGACATCCGGGAAGTCACGGACTACCGGAACATCCTCAAGGTCTGGTAAAGGGCTGGCGTTAAGAGAATATAATTGTCGCTTGGCTATTCGGGTCAAGACATTGACTATCTTCCCCGAAGGATGGGTGAGTTGAACAGTCCTAGAGAAGCAATCAATTTTGGCATGATGAGCTGACATCCAGTCCATACCCAAAATGATATTAATATCTGAAAATTTAAGGGCTATCAAAGAGGCAAGGAAAACAAGTCTGTCGACTTGGATTTCATTTCCATGGCTTACTCTAGAAGTTTGCCATTTGGATCCCGGAGTTTGAATTACCATAGAGGTTGGCATATCACCGAATGTGACGTTGTGCAAACGAGCATAGTTTTCAGATATAAAAGAATGAGAGGCTCCTGTATCGAAAAGAACAGATGCCGGGTGGCAGTTAACAAGAAGCGTACCGAGAACGACGTTGGGATCCTCTTGAGCTTCTTCGGCAGAGATACAGTTGACATGGCCACGTGAAGCGGTGACCGGCTTGGCGTGGAACACTTTCCCTATCGGCTTGCCACGGCCAACAGCTTTAGCAGACTGGTTGGGATTGGTCTGGGGACACTCACGCATATAGTGGCCAGATTCCCCACACTTGAAACAAGTCACGGAACTGGTACGTGGAGGAGCATTGTTAGTTGGACCCCCATAGGGCTTGGCTGGAGCAGACTGTTGAACGGGGCGAGGCGCCTGGAAGGATGGCCTCGGTGTGAACCTGGGTGGCAGGGCGGTGTTGGGTACCCACACGCGGCTCTTCTGAGGACCAGCACCGGATGAGGAACCCATGTCACGGCCATGCTTGCGTGTTGCATCATAGTCAGTCTGACCAGTTTCAGCACTGATGGCTTTGTTGACAAGTTTCTGAAAAGTTGTGCACTCATGCAGACGGAGGTCGCGGCGAAGCTCAGGACTAAGGCCCTTACGGAACCTTGCTTGCTTCTTGGCGTCAGTAGACACTTCCTCAGTTGCATATCGGGCGAGATTACCAAACTCCCTGCTATAGGCATCCACAGAAAGTCGGCCTTGGGTGAAACTGCAAAATTCTTCACGTTTACGGTCCATGAGACCCTCCGGAATGTGATGTTCACGGAAAGCCTCGCTGAACTCAGCCCAAGTAGTGACATGGCCCGCTGGGCGCATAGCTCCATAATTCTCCCACCACAGAGATTAAGCATATTGACCCGAGATTAAGCCATAGTGAACTGAGATTAAGAAAAAAACAAAAAAAAAATTAAAAAAAATTGAAAACATTTTTATTAAAAAAATTCCGATTTTTTTTTAAAAATTGAAAAAAAACTTTACTAATGGCGCACTTCTATGTGGTGCGCCATTAGTATACCAGACACTAATGGCGCACCGTGGGCTATACTAATGGCACACTACATGGTGCGCCATTAGTCTATCAGATATTAATGGCGCACCAGTGGTGCGCCATTAGTAAAAAATACTAGTGGCGTGCTAGTAAT
The DNA here is from genome assembly GCF_018294505.1 of Triticum aestivum. Classification (NCBI taxonomy): domain Eukaryota; kingdom Viridiplantae; phylum Streptophyta; class Magnoliopsida; order Poales; family Poaceae; genus Triticum; species Triticum aestivum. The sequence continues at coordinate 636,130,089 of NC_057810.1, forward strand.
GGCGCACCGGTAGTGCGCCATTAGTAGGCAAAACCGGTGCGCCATTAGTAGGCCTTTTTCTAGTAGTGTTGAAATCACGAAATCCCGGCTTAAAAAATGTACCTCCGTTTAGATGAATTACAAAAGCTAATGATGGAGTCAAATTCCAAAATTCCAATCTTAGGTTTGTAATTCTGGTACATCAAGGTATATCACGCATGTTCAAAATTATCGTTATCTCATAGTCCAAACTGTGAAACAAATTGATCAACCATGAGTGCACACAATATTGACCATGTATATCTCAATTACGCTAAAGTCCCTCAAATACAGACACCTCACTCTTTATCTAAAGCCAATCCCCCTCCCTTGTCGCCCCCCCCACACACACACATAGAGAAGTTGTTCTCTCCCCCAAACACCAACACACGAGCACATTAACACCCCTCTCTCTTCTAAAGTCCGGACCCCAATATAGGTCTTTATCACTTTGTCTCTCAGCCATGCACACATCTCTTCCCCCACTCTCTAGGTCTCCTAGCATCTCTCTTTCCCAAGCACACGAACTATGTAGAGTGTATCTTTCCCATACACACAAAAGGTTTCCCCAAACGTCTATCTCCCTAGTTATCTGGTTCTCGCGCACTCACCTCACTCACCACACCCACTACAAACAAGCACACTTTGTCTCCTTGTGCACCACTCTCCTCTTTCTATCACTCCCACATGCGGACCCGCCCCAGCTCCTTCCCTGTATACATATATGTTGTGACTCTTTCCATAGCTCCTTAATGTATCATCGTTCTCGATCTCGCACATTATTCTCTACATCATCTATTCGAGATCTCTCATGAAGTCCCTATCACACACACGATGACTCGCTTCCGTTGCGTCTCTGTACATAGGCAATTTCGAACAACGTCAACATTGTATCCCTATCTATACGCCATTTATGGACACAAACGACCCCTCTCGCCCCCTCTATTCCTCTCTCTCTCTCTCTCTCTCTCTAGCTCGCTCGCTCTCACACCCCTCTCCCACACACACACTCGATGTCTCTTCCAAATAGTTTGCTCCCTCCTGCACGCGCTATCCCGCTACTACACATGTCACAACATTCACCCTTCCCTTATACACACACTCCCTCTCACACATAAAGGCGTGCACAAACACACCCAAACACGCACAAACACCCATTTATCTCGATCCTCATCTCTCCCCATGTCCGCATGTGTATCTCACACACTCACTCTCTAATTATGTATATGTGTCTCCACGTTACACAATACAAAGCCCCATGTACATGTCTCTCTCTATCCTCCACACACATAGACACAAAGAATCTATAATCATTGCCTTAGTCTCTAGACATATCACACACACACTGTCTCCTCTCTCGCAAACACGCTCAACAAGGGTTTCCCCATGAATAACTTACCGTATATTCATCAATAATTGTGGTAGTACGGCGGACACAAGACGTGAAAAAGAATAAATCTACACGTGCTTAGACCACCTAGTATGACTACAAGGACTAGAGAAATCCAAAAAGCACACCGCCGTCACCCCCTCCTTATCGGCGATAGGAAAACCTTTGTTTTAGACAGTCGAGAAGTCATTGTGCTTAGGCCCCACATGCTGAGGCATTGAATAGAATGTAGATGCTAGTTTACGGAAACAAGTGTCGATAATACATTTGTATCTCCATACTTATATTTCTTCTCTTATTAAAAACCGAGTTGGTGATGATGTGCCATCTTGCAATATAGATCGTCCGATCTATATCTGACGGATGGAAATTAAACTAAAAGATACCCGCACCCCTCTCCACATTTGCAGACAAGGCCTTCCCTCGTTCATCCTTATCTCCAACAACCTCATCATTGAGAAATTAAGAAAGGAAGCCTCTGGAACAAACTAGCCTGGTGGCCACTACCGGCATCGTCAATCCCCATGCCTCCGCTCAGTCCGACCACCAATTACCACCATGCCCCACTCCTCTTCACCTTATCTCATATTTCTCGAGATATCATTAGTTTTAACACATGGGATTACTCCCGGGTGGGTCAATCACAACAAGTGTTTTATAAAAAAATGCATCTTGATGTTCCGTGCAATGCACGGATCTTGCTAGTACTCCTACAGAATACTAAGTTGGTGCTGATGGTGCGCCTGCCATCCGTCGTTTCTGACCATTAGATCTACATCTAACGACTGTGAGGTAAGTTGTTGTGCCTTTTCTCACCAACATCCCACGTGTCTACTAATTTGCAGAAAAACCCATAATTAGTATCTTTAAACCAACCACATCCCTCCCTGACCTCACCAAAACAGCCCAAGGAATATATTCTAATTGAAACATAATATATCTCTAGTGATTTATGTATATCAAAATTAGAGTGTTTTGTATCAAGTTTGTGAATAAGTATTATTCTAATTATGATTCGTTGCAACGCACATGAACATTGCTTGTATTTCCAACCATGCATTTTTTCTCCTAGTATTCCATAGTTTCGAGTTTTCCATCAAGATATTAGTCACTCAAGGTTGATACTTAGTTTCAATCATGTACACATATGCACTATGTAACTAGCCTTGCTTATTGGCTTCCAAAGCTTAACAAAAAACTACCACTTTCAACCAGCCCTAGGAAGAATATATTGTACAAAAAATAGCAAAACATGCCCAAAATTTCTTAATCCACGCCAAAAACTACTACCTAGTACTCCTGCCGATTAGGTTCGTTTAAATCCATTGATGACAGGGTTGGCCCACACGTCCGTGCTGACGAGGCAGCTTAAACCAACACAATTTGGTTGAGCTTTGACACGAGGGACCCACATCTGACCTTCTATCCTATTATTCCCCTTCAAATCATTATTTTTCCTAAACATTACTTCAAATAGTACTGATGGGTGTTCGTCGGTGGCACCGGTGACGAGCGAGTTGGCCGCTGCTCCACCGGACGGGCCAGACGCTGCGCTGGCCTCCGCACGGGTTGGCACGCTGGCCCGAGCGTGACTCACAAGCAAGCAAGCTGCCACGCTGGCCTTCGCTCAAGCCAGATGGCTGGACTTAGCGCCGTGTGCGCGATCAAGCCGCCGCGCCGCCGTGCCAATCTAGCTAGAAAACCTTGCAGACAAGCATCTGGACGGAGCTATCTTGGCTAGCTAGTGGCCGCGAGCGATAGACGGAGCTGGCATCCGGGCTGCCGCAACATGGGCTCCGCACCGCCAGCGGTTTTGACCTCGCCTTCTGCCGGCGGTGGTAGCTGCGCCACATGGCTGAGGATGACTAGGTGGACGGGCCGGAGGTAGGAGATAACTCAGGAATTTTTATGCAGACTGACATGTAGGTCCCACAAGTCATAGCGCCCGGTCGAATAGAAGGCGTTGACTTAATGGCCAATATGCGCCGTATCATAGGTTAGAGTTAGATTCTAACCCTGAACTAACTCTAACATCGTGGTGTTTGGATGGCAGGGTTATATTGACAACAAATGTATCCAAACAGGGCCATGGGTTGAAACGTGCCTATAACGACACTTTTTAGAGTAGTCGTTTCTTGGTAGGGCTGGTTGGTAAGAGCATGTACAATGGTTGATAAGCTAGTCTTATCTTAAGTCTGCCACGTATGCAAGTGGTAGTAGTTTCTTGGCATTATTAGTGGTTTCTTGCATTATTAGGGGTTTCTTGTAAGGAACAATGTACGTACTACTAGCGACAAAAGGCGATTCTAGGTTGCGTTGTACTCCAACGAGTACTACTAGTCATCGCGGGAGTGTATACCTCGTTTTGTGGTTTCGATCCCGGTCGTACGCACGGCGGCCTTTTTTTAAACAGTAACTTCACTGCGAGCCAATATTTTACACGGGTAGTTTGAGCTTTGAAGTCAAAAGGACGTGCGGCACCACAATCTGGGTGCACTGGATAGCCTACCCACGTGAACGGGTTTTCCTTCCCAGCATCCCGTGGCTCGCGTGCTCGCCCTAGCCGCACCTCGCTTGCAGCTTCCTCATCAGCAAGTAGCATATTCAAACTAGCGCCTCCCAATTAAGCCTGAGGAGCCGGAAAAGCCTGGCGGGGCATTGGGAACAGTGCAATATGCCTCTATATGTAAAGTGCTCTACTACAACTCTGTACCTTGTGGCATTGCATGCATGGACTTCACTCCATTATCGGCTCTACTATAAAAGAAATTCCTCTTGACGTGTTTTTTTTGAAATGGAGGAAAAAGCTTTGCTTCATCTCATTCATAAAGAAGCAACTACTAACAAAGTTCGACGAGATCCATTACACCTCCACAAATGGAAGAGAAAAACCTAGTCTCGCTGTATCAAATAACTCAAATGTTCTGCCCCCGCAGTAATCATCGCTGCTAAACATGCTGCTAGTGTGTGCGTAAGAGGAGCGGCTGAGTAGGCCAGCTATGTGAGAGGAGCAGCTAAATAGAGCACCGAGAGTACCCACTAGGCCACTACGCATGTGTACTTTCCCTGCATGGATAGTACAATGATGGTTCTAGAGAATAGTAGTACCCTCCACTTCCAACTATAGCTCCTTGGCCCTGAGATTCAAGAGTTCAAAACAGGTGCACTATACTAGACTAGACTAGAAGTATAGTACATCGCACTACCAGTTGAGAAAAAGTAGTACTAGTACTGCTACAATACGAGTAGGTACTCCTCTATCACATAAGGTAAGACGTTTTTTGACACTAGTTGGCGTGTACAAAAAATAGCAAAAACCAACCAAAAATTTCTTAATCCACGGCAAAAACTACTACCTGGTGCCAAAAATTTCTTACTAGTGCTATTATTTAGAGTATAGTGCAATCCCATAACGTCCCATAATACTAGTACTAGTAGTAAATAATAACCTCACCCCTTTTCTAAGGAACGATGAACAGTTGGAAGGGACGAGGCCCTGCGGTTACTACACTCTTATCTCCTCCTCGCCAGTTCCCCTCCCCCCGAAGTGAAGGCAGTTCGTCGCTGCACCCATGGATTCGCCAGGCAGTTCTCCTCCTCGTCGGGGCTGGGAGACCTTGGACGACAATCCTCTAGGAGAAATCACACGCCGCTTCGATGTCCTCACCGTCGCACGACTCGGTGCTTCCTGCACCAACTTTTTCAAGACGGTGCTTAAACAGGCTTGGGAAAAGGACATGCTTGTTGGTCTTCCATGCGTCCCCGAGGAGAAGGTTCTTCTATGGGAAAATCCTTCAAATAGTCCACCGCTCCTTGGACATAGTTGCACGTTAACTCCGCTAGAGTTGCCGACGTTGAGAGGTAGTCGGATTTTGTCCGATGAGCAAGTCAGTAATGGAGTTTGACCATGTAGTACTTAGTTATTCCATTTCCATCTCGTAATTTCTCCGCTGCCCGCCGTCTTATATATAGGTCTGGGTCGGTGCCAACGAAGATTGGCATGCATACCTCCGGCCGGATACCACCATCATTTTGCACAACATTCACAGCGGTGTGGCCGTTCCGGTAGACCCCTTCTCCACCGTTGGGATCGGCCTTCCGGACTGGCTGGGCTTGAATACGTATGATGATGCCCACATGAGATTGAAGAAGCTAGCAATTGCGGACCCGCCGACAAAGCGACGTGGCTATGATGATTACTATCTCATCACGGTGTTCGACATAAGGATTGCCATAAATGCAAGAGGCAGTAACAGCAGAGGCTGATGCATGTTGGCAATGGCAGATTTGTACCCCTACATGTTCGAACATGCCGTGCGCCATCTAGGCCGCATCATTGCGGTGACAAGCCAGGTGACTTGTTTCATCTGGTTGCCATCCTACGGTATGGGAGATTACAAACGGAATGCACAAACCACCATTTGCATCCCTAATGGTACTCCATTATTTTGTAGGGACGAGTCATCCCCCGATCAAAATAAGATCGCCGATCCTGGATGTGCATTTGCATCCGCGATTCGGTCTAACCTGCAACCTTGTAGCTGACTTTGGCATATTGGGATCAACTATGTTAGCAGTCGTTACCCATGGTACCACTGATGTGCAACATGGTCACACAATCTACCACGATCGGACCGTCACCATCTACCCAGGTATTCCATTTTTTAACCCTCTCGCCTTCTCTTTCATTGTTGTACTAGTACTTACTAGTACTAGTAGGAGTACTTTTTACCTTGGAGGACGCGTATAGCTAGCTAGGCCCTTGAAGACTTGAACCCACTAGCTGCCACCATTTTTGTTTTCCATGTCTTACTATCTCATCCATGTAGCAAAGAGTGGCTATATATAATAAGCCGGTTATTTCACTTCCTCTATACCGGAGTAGTACTATTTGCTGCACGGTATTACTGACCGCCCATATTTGAGCACAACATTATTATGCATGGACCTTGACTATTTACGTCACCATGTGTCCAGATTTGAGATGCCGTGTGTACCAGATGAACGGCGCCGAGTTCGACCCCCGTGATGCTACGTGGGTGCCGAGTAATACTTTTGGAGAGTAGTCGCTTTTCATTGGGGACAACTACCCCATTGTGAAGCGGATGCCACCTTCCGTGCAAGACACAGAAGGCCTGCCGTTCATGAAGCATTGTTGTGTCTTTAGTGCACACTGCCGGATGAACGACATGCTGGGACACGCTATCTCTGATTTATGCTGCTTCAGCTTGGATAAGTCTCCATCATGTGGATCCAGACTAGAAAGCTGCGACAATGATTCCCATTGCCCACCGCTATGGATTGTGCCATCCATGAAGAACACATGGGACTAGAACCTGAAGGAGGTCATGTAGCCCATCTATATCGTGTAAGTGGAGTACAGTAAATTGTGAACGGTAGCACTTTGAATATATGCAGACTAGTCGTGCACAAATTTTTCACATGAATTGGAGATGAACTTGTGTGGCATACTGGCATTTGTCCTTTAGAATTTATTACTAGTAAATGTGTTATGTGTACGTGCAACTTGTGTGGTTGTTGCACGGGCTCCAACATGCTATTTGAGAAAAAAGGTGCCACAACTTTGGATATACGTGACGTGGCGGCATCATACAGTAGCATAGTTCGCTATAGTTGTAGGAGTAGTACACTCCTACTAGGACGACAAGTCCTATAAAACCTTGCGCTTGGCTCTTTGCCTCTTCGGGAGGTTCAACAGTTCGTACTCGTGTGAAATTTGCACTTGGCTCTTCGCCTCTTCGGAAGGTTCAACAATGATGATACTACACTACAATATGCTTCTGGCAATCTGACACTGATTGAACTGCTGCACGTCCACCGCGAGGGCAAGGGCAAGGGAGAGGGAGAGGGAGAGGGCGCTGTAGTCAAAGCCCTCTCCTTGTCCTGCGAACCACCGCGTGTGGGCGAGGGAGAGGCGTAGTAAGGAAGCTTCTTCTCGTTCGGCGAGTTGATGGGACACATCAAAGCAGTACTAGTACTAGTCAATATTGCGTCCTTTCCGGTTAATATGGTTTAATTTGAAATGAGAAAAATACACTAGCGGTCAATGTCTGTAACAATATGCTCTTTACGGTCACTATATATAGTTTTGCGGTGATTATACGATCACTAGCTCATCGTAGAGCACCGTATTGCGCCCTACTGACCGGCCACATAGTCGACATGGCACTTTGTTGACTGGTTAAATTGTCACCTGGTTTCTGGGTCCCACCTGTCAGTTGGCAAAGCAAAGAAATCAGTTAAACAAAACTTTACGCAGGCGCGCCAGGAGTCCAACCCTTGAGCGCGAACCACCCTGGCTGTGTATGTGAGTGCATGCACGTGTACTCCCTCGGTCTTCTAACAAATAGTGTACATCGGCTAAAAACACAAAGCGTGTAGTACATCCACACTTCCAATACATTTAGCCTTTAATCTAAATCGATATTGATTGACTAATGCACCAAGTTGTGCTCTAGGTATAGGCTACATGTCTATCCTTAGTTACAGCATGCAACAGCCTTCATTTAATCTTCTTCTCTCAATGGTCGCATGCACACATAAGTCTGCTACTTTTGGGCGTTAATTATGCCCTGGTCAATGTGTATATCTCTAAATGTACAGTCTTTCACGGACTTAGGGAGTAGGTTGAGCACTTGAGCGTGAGCGTGTGTGTTGCGTCGTGTGCTGTGTGTCACATGGGTGCGTGAGTGTTGCGTGCGTCCATGTGTATGTGTGAGTGTTGCATGTTGCATGCATGCATGGGGCTTACTCCCTCCCATTGACATGTTCATATTTCAAGCTTCCTTTGTTCCCTCCATATGGTGATACTCCCTCTGTTCCCAAATACGGAGTAAAAGCCTCCCTCTATTCCCAAATACGGAGTATTTGTCTTTCTGCAGATTTCAACTAGTGACTAGGTAAGGAGCAAAATGAGTGAAGTGAGCGTAGAGGCATAGGGATACTGTAGAAAGGAAGTCTTCGTGATCCATTATTCTCCATCTTGGTCAGAGAGAACTATTCAACTAGTCTTCGCAGTGAAGTGACAATACACGTTGCAGCAGATGGGACACGTAATTAATAAGCTGAACCAACATGTTGGTGTTACTAAATCAGCCTGACCCAGTACTGCAGTCATGTTTTCGAGTAGAGCACGCTTCCGCAAATACGCCTATGCACCTCACATATGGTCCCTCTTGTGGTAGACCCACATGTGATCGATGTAACTATTTACACTCCAAAGGACGGTATATCCTGGTAGTAGTACTATTAGAATTGAGATTTAATGCACTTTCTTCCGTCTTCCACTCTTCTTCCTCCTCTCTTCCCCATCGTTGGCCGCACACCATTTACCCCCGCTCACTTCTCGCCTCCTTGCGCCATCTTCCTTGGTAGCTCACGCGTGCCATATCCCCCCGCTCACTGCTCAGCCACACGAGGAGAAGCTTCTTCGCTCGCCCGCCCAAATCCACTTCCCCGCTGGCTCGCAGGCACCGAAAACCCCAATGGTATAACCGACTGACATGCAGAGTCGCGGTTGGAATTCCCTCCCCGATGTTCTCTTTGAGCAGGTCTGTAATCCTATGGCACTACTCAACACCGTTTGTCTGGCCGCATGATCGGTATCTTTGTACCGTCTACTCGTTTGCAACCGGCCGGCTCTTTTCAAGATACCCTGCTTACTGGTGCCCGATCCTCGCAGGTGGCCCAGACACCGACTTGACGATCCTACGGATTTTGTCGTGGTGCCCCCTCGACATGCTACCACTACCCTTCCACCTGTCCTTCATGCGCGGCCACTACTGGGCGGGCATGGACGCAACTGGATCGTCGTCATCCACCAATTCGGTAGTCCGTGGTGTCTCGTGGATATCTACACCCAGCGAGAGATCACCTTTACATCATTGATACCGCCGCAATCAAGCCTCGCGGCCTGCCGGACACTCCTACCTACTACGCATGAGACGCGTCAAGCTTTTTGCTCGACCTCTGTTTGCTGAAAGTTGTAATCTGCAAAGTGCCCACACCATCAAAAGACTACATGGATTACAAGCTCATTGCCTTGTTTAACATGGGATTAGCCTATCTGGAATCCGGTCGCCATACATGGTTATGGCTCATCGTCAATCCTGTTGAGGCAACATTTCTGTCTGATGCTATAGTGCACGATGGCATCGTTTATGCGGTCGACGCACAGATTGGCTGCCTATACTGGTGGAATCTATCATTGTGTAATTGTTATATTTCATCTCATCTTTACCTTATGAATATGACTGCCTGTTCATTGTTACAAATTTAGAATAGATAGTCTGTCTATAACCACATCGTTGCTATATGTTCCTCTCATTTCCTAGATTTTTATGACCACACATGTTATTGTTAGAGTCGATATGAGAACAGTTGGCATCGAATGATTGTTAGAATAGATATTATGAGCATAACATCATGATTGCTATATGTTACTCTCATTTCCAAGATTTTTATAACACCTCATGTTATTGCTTAGAGTTGATATGAGAACAGTAGTAGTAAGTGCTATGGTAGAATATGAGTAGGCTCTGTCATAGTTGTTTTCCTCTCATTGTTACATGATGTTTGAACCATGACATATTGCTAGAATATGAAAGCCATTGGCTTATTTTTTTAACTTGGGTATGATTATGACCACACCATTGCAATTCTCTGTCTATGATATGTGTCGCTGTTATAATAATCTTAATTCCACACATACTCTAAACATGATTGTTTATTTTTGTCCTTTTGGTCTCCAATTTGAATTGTTGTAGCAGACGCAAATGCGTTGGCCTTCATGATTCCAGGACCTGGAATCATATCAGCCGATGGGTGGTGGTTTATCGCTCGTTCAGCTGACGACGGTCATTTGATGCTCATTCGCATGTACCAAATTGAAAAAAACCATTACATCAAACCACATGCAATACAATGTGTGGTGCATTTGTGACATTGATGGCTATGGCTGCTTCGTGTTCGAGAAAGATCCCAGCTCCGTTGGGCCAGGCGTATTCAACTAGAGGGGGGTTTACAGCCTCGGCAACCACTCCTTGTTCCTCGGGCTCAATTATCCGATCATCCAACCAATCATCGATCATGTCACCGACGATGACTACCGTGCTATGAAACTTCCATTCGCCAGGGGGACTTTGTTTACACATCATACCATGGGTTTTATGAATCACCATATCCAGACATTCCTCGACACAGCTTGTTGCCAGATAATCTTCAGTGTGTGAAATGCATCAAGCTTTCATGCAATGGATGGCTTTTGCAAACCCGACATGCGGCGATGTGGTTCATGCCAACAGCAAATATGCACAACTTTATTCGTACTGATATCTAGACTGAGCCATGTATTCTGCTGATGTAGCATGACCCTGTTTTTTTGGATATTATGTACTATTGTTAGTTTGAAGCACTCCTCTGGTTTGAAGGATAGATACCTTCCTAGGATCAAGTGCATCCTAACTCACCTGCGTAGGATATACTATTAATGATGATGGAGATGCTGTGCAGAAGCCACACACACACACACACACACAGATATATATATATATATATATATATATATATATATATCAATTAGGCTCCAAGTGCGTACTTGTTAGTTAAACCTATGGTTAAAATGTGACACTAAATACGACTAGTAAGTAGTACAGCAGCAGTACTAGTATACGTCGGTCAAATTATTCATCATGTCCACACATTGAATTGACGTGACAACACGCTACGCGTGAGGTGACACAAGAATCCCGGCGGCGTGTTCGGGTATTCTGGACGTCAGATTTGGAGTATAACTTATTTGTTGAAATATTTCATCATTCACTTAAAATAGTCGATTGATCATACATTGAGTACCATATAACTGGAATTAACCGATGCAAGTCCAAGAAGGATTGGCCGGTGCTGCCGGCTGGCGTCAAGTTCGATCCCACGGATCAGGAGCTGAGCGAGCACCTTGAGGCCAAGGTGAGTGCTGACAGCGCGAGATCTCACGCTCTCATCGATTTGTTCATACCAACCGTCGACAGCGAGCACCACATATGCTACACCCAACCTGAGAAACTTCCAGGTAAGACACTGATCGACCATCTACTTGCACAAACATATTCCTTTCTTTATAGCTCTATTTTTATTTTTAGACGCAGACATGGTGAAGCAATTACAATTTGACAGTTAATAAAAAGTGAAACAAGTGACTGCAACATGCCAAAGATGTTATGAAAATGCCAACTACGTACACCAAAACCTGTATTCGACAATACTGCAAGTATCACACTGAGTGGCCTAAGCAAGCGTTTCTTCCAGCGCAATTCCAGGCCATTCGAAAGGGGCACGTGGACGCGTCGCAAGATACAGTCGAAGTGCGGCATGCACGTGATTTGGCAGAAGACCGGCAAATACCTTGCCGGTGATGGTCAACGGCCAGCAAACGGGCATCAAAAAGGTTCTGGTGCTGCACACCAACTAGAACTTCGACCAGCAGAGGACCAGCTGGGTGATGCACCAGTACCACCTCGGGGACCTCGAGCAAGAGAATGAGAGGGAGCTGGTCCTCTGCAAGATTTTCTACAAGATGAACACTAGGGCCAGGAGTGAAAAGATTATAAGTTAGTTTGGTATTGGTACTTGTACTACCTTGTCGTCCGCAAGTTGGTATTGTTTTTAACAATCTTTTGGTATGAATTTGAATTTGCTTCCCACCATCATGCTGAGGGTCGACGTGGATATAAAGCTGAATCATTTGTTTCAAAACGAATTTTCAGGCACCTGATTTTTATTTGATGGGTAGCATAAGCACATGCCGTTCGAATTCCCAGTTCTCCAAATTTTTTGAAACAAGTGCATGCACTTATTATCATGATGAAAAAACAATATCACTGCTGCATCCCAGTTATCAGTTTGTACTTGTAGAATTCTCTCTTTTATTGAGCACGTATATTGTTTTTTCAGGTCGAGCAAGTTTCAACTGGGCTGTAGACTGCCCAGGCTTGGTTTTGTTTTTAACAGGCCCAGCCCATGAAGACAACGGGGCACAAAGATCCAGCAGGTATCTATTAGCCTCTGGCCCGCCAGTGTTAGTTATATTTTGTCTTACAACATCCGCAGACAGTTTTTTTAGTGAATCAAACACACAGCCAAGTTCTATTTTCCTCTTGAAACGCATGTCCTACATCCATTTTCTAATCTTTACCTATTGTTTTACTAGGTCATATACACATATCATTATATTGAAAATACATAAAATTCCCTTTTCATACTAGTAAGTATGCACGTGTACGCACGTATGATCTTAGAAAAGAATAATGTGGCTGAAATCTTAATTTGAGGTTAATAACTTAATATAGCTTTGCAGATATAGTTCTTCCATATGAGCATCATCTCCTATTGAACATGCACACAGAATATACTTCTCAACCATACAGACTTCAAAAAAACATTGCATACAGTATGTTAGTCAATTTTGTCCCCCAGATTGACAAGTAACACACCCACATGCAACATCTTCATCGGCTCTAGAGCCACACCAAAATGTGAAACCAAGTTAAACATTGAGCATACGTAGTTATGGAGCCATATACAACAAAATGTGAAACCAAATTAGACATTGAGCATACATATTTCATTTTTTTCTCAGTCAACTAACAGTGTAGCACACACATGGGCAACAACTTTATCCGCTCTCGAGACATATGCAACAAAACGTGAAACCAAGTTAGGTATTGAGCATACGTATTTCATTTCTTCTCATAACTCCATCCTTTACAAAAGCGACAAACTTTGTGTATTTAACTTCTGTATATAACCATTATTTGTCCTTATATTTTAAATTTAAGAGCATCTCTAGCCGTCCCCCCAACAGACCCTTTTGGACCATTTTTTTACATCCGACGATAGAAAAACAGCCTGGTCGGACCCCCAGGGCCTCGTTTTTCGCTGGATTTGGCCAAATATTTGTCTTGCGGTCCCAGGCAAAACCCAGCCCGCCGGGGGCCTCTTGAGGATGCCGGCGATATAGTTTAGGCATTTTTGGCCCACAATCAGTGTTTTTTCCATTCTCTCTCTCCTCTATCTTCTCTCCTCTCTTTTCACTTTTTCTTCACGGATGAAGCCGAGAAGGGCGTGGACGTCGGGCGTGGCCAGGCAGCCGGAGCTTGCCGGGCGGGGGTGAGGCCGTGGTGCCATGGTGGAGCAGCCATGGAGCGATGTATGTCTAGGACAGGGACGTGGGAGGCGACCAGGTGGAGCAACTGTGCCCGCCGACGGCGCTGCGCTGCTGGACAACGCGTTGGCACGGTGAGAAAATGAAAATGAAAATGAAAATAAAACTGGAAGTTGCCATCAACATGGTGAGACCTTGAACCTGCGACACAAAGAAGAGAGGTAAACCTGAAAGAAAACTGCCATACTTTTTTGATGGAATAGAACATAAATTAATTTCATTCTTGCAGGGGTGCAGACTGCAATAGAGGCTACAAAAAAGAGATATCATGGGAACACTAATATAAGATTACCTCTGTCGCATATTATATACTCGCTCCGTCCAAAAATACTTGTCATCAAAATGGATAAAAAGGGATGTATCTAGAACTAAAATACGTCTAGATACATATCCTTTTATTCATTTTGATGACAAGTATTTCCGGACGGAGGGAGTACCTAACTTGACTCCAATTTATAAGTGGCATGTAAGTGAAATATCACTTGGGATAATTTATTATGCTGGTACATGATTCCCCTGCAATAGCACAAGAACAACAGAGGTTTATTATCCTGGGTAAAAAATCGCAACAAGATCAAGTCGGCATCAAGTTTATTCACATATCCGAATAATTGGTTCTATACAAATACAATATATAAGCATTGTATGATCTGCCGAATCTAAAAAGACACATCGAACATGTCACTAAAAAGACACATCGACCATGTCACTGAACAAGTTTATTCAGTTATAATATCATAAACACATGATAAATTACAAAATAGAACAACATATTTTTTTTCTTTCAAGGTCACCGGGAGAGGGCAAAGCCCTCCACCAGAATTCTTTAATTCTATTGATTCACAGCCCCCCAGGGGGACAAGAGTTATACACGGAGAGAGATTACACCAAGGGGGGGGGGCACTTATAAGTATCTATAAGATAAACATGGAACAGTCAGCTGGATAGAACCAAAATCTCATAACTGTACCAAATTTAAGTGCGTAGACATGAAAAAATGCTTTGCTCCAAACATGTGTGATTGAATTACATGTTCAAACTTCAGAGTAGGTTGCACATCCCAAGCAATAAAACTCCAGTTCCCTACTTGGTTCCAAGGAAACAAATATGTGTACAGTTCATACAATACTAACTAATATGAAATAACAACAGTGCCAGATTGTGCAACCATTATGCACAACAGGTACAAATGTAACTTGTCTGTATATATCTAACGAATGTCTATATATATCTTAAGAAATTGCAGCAACATGTACATATGTGAAAGACTACATACCTCAACAAAAGATGATGTTTCATGGAAGCCACCCTGTGAATCCCAAAACTATAAAGCTCTCGCATTCGGTAGAAGTTTTTCATCTTCACAATAATCTTGACATCTTGCACAACCGCTTTTGAAGCACACATAAAACAAGATTATGTGCCAAGCACCATAGCTAAGACTTTCTTCAAGGGAAAATTGTTACTCCCTCCGTAAACTAATATAAGAACATTTAGATCACTACTTTAGTGATCTAAAAGCTCTTATATTAGTTTACAAAGGGAGTACAATTCTATGCATAATCTACTACCAACAAGCCTATAAACATTTTTATTGACTATTGCATCTCTCAACTCAATGTGTAGAAGATGGAATTTAGTAAACATTAACTTACTTTGCAGTCATTCATCGCTACAGTTCTAGGTCTTCTTTGGTACTTCCTCTACAGTGAACTCAGGTTAGAAAACTGGACTTACATGTTTGAGGTTCTGCTGATTACCTTCTGGTTGTGTTGCTATGCTCCTGTGGGAATAGATTAACATCTGGAACTGGATTAATCCAAAAAAAAAACTGTCAAAAGAATACAAAAGTTAAAAGAGAACATGATAAATGGAAGATTAACAGCTGACGTCGTGGATTAACACTGTTTTGGAAGCAATGTAATATGGAAAACCATCACCTCAAATTCAGATATCAGGATTCAGAAGTAAGCAAGTATTGACAAAGGCCAACAACCTAACAACAGGGGTTTTGTTTATTCAAAAAATAAAGAGGCAGAAAACATCTATTTGCTCCATATGAAACGTGATGCATGAATGAGGAATAAGGACCTGATTCATACCTACTGTACGCGAGCATGAATAGCTGCTGCCAGATGCCCTCATCGTCAAATCTTGCATCCCGATGCTATGCTGCTACCTGCCCCTTTGGGTTGGCCTGGTGCTGGGCGAAGTTTAGCATCACTGCAAACAGTCCCAAGAAGGACAGACAGGGTCAAGTGGCTGCAAAGCAACTAACATATGAACAATTGGAACCTAATAAGCATGGCTGGAAGAGAATATATGTGCAGTCAGCACAAAAAATAATTAATCTTGTGTACATCTTTAACTGCAATCAATGTGTAATGACAGTGTAGACATCACCAGAGGGATGATAGGTTGGGACTTGGTTTTGTGACTGGAATGGTTTCAATCATGCAGGATTGAGGATTATCATCAGAAAACTAAAGATAGTGATGAGACGAGTGACTGAATAACACATGATTCAACCAAGAAGGTCTAATTTTGACTATATAACCAGAAAACTAACAACCAAGAAGTGAGAATAGGGCTCGTCTTTCCTTACCAGCCATGAATGAAGCCTCATTGTTGAGGACCTTGGGTCACAAACCACTGCAGGAGGCCAATCTTCCCGTGTCATATGCCAGGCGGCGACAACATGTAGGTATGGTCAAACAACTTGTTCATGTGGTACTTGTCGAGGCCCTTTTTGGCACGCACAAAATTAATCAGTCGAAGCAGAGGCACCCTTTGGCATAACTGCAAACAGTTCCAAAACAGACAGACAGGGTCAAGCACTGGGAGCAAAGCAAGTATACATAGAAATCTCTACTTGTGGAACCTAAGAAGCATTGCTTGAAGAGAGTAATCACTACTAGGAAAAGGCTAATTAGTGGCGCACCTGTTTTGGCGATTAATGGCGCACTACAGGTGCGCCACTAGCATCACGCCACTAGTAATTTTTAGTAATGGCGCACCTATAGTGCGCCATTACTATGCCTAGAGGTGAACCATTACTATCCGACTTAGTAATGGCGCACCACATAGAAGTGCGCCATTACTAAAAAAATTATTTCAATTTTTTTTCAAACTTTTTTTAGAATTTTTTTTGTTTTTTTCTTAATCTCGGGTCACTATGGCTTAATCTCGGGTCAATATGCTTAATCACAACTCAAATCGCACTTCGTGGTCAAACTTCCCGAAAGGTCACCCATCCTCACACTACTCCAGCCCAAGCATGCTTAACTTCAAAGTTCTATCCAACCCCAGCGCCATCTCACTTAACAAGCACTTGTTGATATATCTAGCATATCAATCCTATTAAACCATGTTGATGTCTAGGACTTTGTTCATGTTCATGAGTGTGATGAAATTTTGAAAAAATATTTCAAACTTCCGTTCATATTACATATCATATTTTGAACATTTTTTCAAAAAAAATCGAAACTAATTTTTTTTCTGTTACTAGTGGCACACCTAGCAAATGGAGCGCCACTACTAAGTTTGAATTTTTTTTCCATTTCCCCCCTCTAGATCTTAAAAGCCCCGTATCTTTTTTCCTGTTAGGTTTTTGGGGATTCTAAAAATCTTCATTGGGGTTCCCATGCCCATTTTGATCCGCGTAGATGATTCGGATGTAACTTTTCGAGTAGATGATTCTTCATATGAAAAACTTTTTAAGTTCGTATGCAAAGGTTATGCCCAATTTACAAATTCCAGAGAGATTTGCAAATAAAGTCGAAATTCATATTTTTAAATTCTCCCAACAAATAGACCACATATCACATGGGGAATTTTTTTTTTATTTTTTTGACATTTCCACCATTTTCTTTTATTTTCTTAAGACTAAAAAGGCGGTCCATGGATGCGTAGAATCAGCCCAAGAATTAATTAACCTTGTGCAATTATTTAATTGCAATCTACATGTAGTGACAGTGTGCATCATCAACAGAGAGGTGAGAGGTGAGAGCTTGGGACTTTGTACTATGACTGGAACGGTCCTTCATTCATGCAGAAAAACAAAACATACTGCTGAGCCGACTGACTGAATAACACATGATTCAAAAACTCAAAAAGGTATAATTTTGACTATATAACCAGAAACCTCAACAGTGAGGTTAAAACCTTACCAGTCATGAAGCCTCATCAGTGTTGAGGACCTTGGGTCACAAGCCTCTGTAGGAGGCCAATCTTCTCCAAGGCCTCCCAAGTGTTGGTGCGGTCGGACAACATGGTCAGAATATACTTATCGAGGGGCACGCAGAAAACGAATCAGTCCAAGCAGAGGCGGGTGAAGCAATTGAGTCCCTCAATGAGCAATTCAAGAGAAGAGGAAATTCTCAGACCTCGCCTCGAGCGAGTGTTGGTGGCATCGACCCACCAATCCATATCCATGAAGGAAGACGGCCTAGACCCTGGCGCTCTTCTCCCGCTGCACTCCGACCCGCTCACCTACCCCCACGACCAGGCGCGCCGCCGCCGGCTCCCCTTGCAGTTGCGCCGTCCGCGCTGCACCACGGCAACCAGCGCCGGCTAGCCAGAACAGCCTCTGCGTGCCACATGCGCGGCCGATCTTTGCCTCTGGTGCCGCCTGGCCTCCCTTCACCCGCCTAAGCCCCCCACAATGCCTCCTTCTGACCAGAACCTCCACCTGCAGCTGCTTCACACCACTTCTAGTCCGTCGTTGCCCTGCAGCCGCTGCCGCTACTGATGCGCCGCTGCTCCTCACCGCCGTCACCTCTCCGGCCGACCCCACAACCACCACAACCTCAGGCCTCAGCGGCTAGGGCGGGGCTGCGGCGGCGGTTCCTCTTTTGTTTCCAATAGGATGTCGGGGCCAATAGTGAGGGGCGGCGTGCAGGGCGGACGGCATGCCAGGGGCGGGATTTGGGCGCCAGGGAGGGTGACGATGAGGGGAGGAGGCAGTGGGGAACTGGGGAGGTGAGGTGCCAAGCGGGAGAGGAGGGATGTTGGGGATGGAGAGCTCCTATGCGTGCGAATGTGAGAGGAGGGGAAGTTGTGTGCGGCGGGGGACAAGAATCATGCATGAGATCGGGATAGCAGTTTTTCAGAAAGAGAAGCAGGAGTTTAGGAGTGGCAGGGTGGGTAATTAAAGTGTAAAACGCGTTTGATGTTGTTGGGGTGGTTTAGTCCATCAGATCCTATGATTCGACGGATGGGATGATTTGGTTCTCTGCCCTCTCATCTTTTTATAGGGGTAGTAGATTTACATCCTTATTTTTGTTGTTGTTTTCCCTCCTAGCGCTGATTTTTTTACCCCTGGTTTTCCATTAAACCAACTCAATTGTCCCACGTCATATTTGCTTACAAAAAGGAAATGATTTTTTTGGAAAATTAATAAGTTCTTAAAAAAAGTTTATCATTTCGGGATTACAACAGTTCGGACTCCATCGAAATTTGCAAAATAAGGTTGAACTTTTTGACCATGGTCCTGGGCAGAAAATGGGCTGTAATAAATTACTTAAGAATTAGCAAATGGGCTGCAAATTATTAAAAAATAGAAATGGGCTCTATGTTGTCTGCCACAGATTTGGAGGCTGAATTGTCGGCCTACTAAGTTCATGCGTACACATGGTTTATCAAAAAAGAAATTTAGTCAACAATCGACTCTACCAGCGTCAGACTGTTAGATGTCAATCTAACGACAATCGTGCTTCTTCAGTCTCTGATCTTCCTGCCCTAGCCGCCCAAACCAGCGCCATCAAAACCGCGTGCTCCCGCCACCCGTGGCCGGCTGTGCTACCGGGCAGGCCTCACGGCCCCATCATACTCGCATCCCTGGCCTGTCTATCCCTCTACTCACCCACACCTCCTATTATTTTCCGGTGACGACAGCCGAACCAGTCAACCCTCGTATTCTACACCGCGTGGGCACCGCTGCCGTGTCTTCCCTGGCTCCGTGGCGTTCCCTTCGCAGGCCTCGCCACTGTCCACCCCCCTGGTGCTCTTGTCGCGGCATGGTCAACGTGGTCAACGAACGACATCCATCAGAAGTGGATGATAACCCACAAGTATAGGGGATCGCAACAGTTTTCGAGGGTAGAGTATTCAACCCAAATTTGATTCGACACAAGGGGAGCCAAAGAATAATCTCAATTATTACCAGTTGAGTTGTCAATTCAATCACACCTAGATAACTTAGTATCTGCAGCTAAGTATTTAGTAGCAAAGTAGTATGATAGTAATGGTAACAGTGGCAAAAGTAATGATAGCAATTTTCTAGTAGTTGTAATAGTAGCAATGGTAAAGTAAATAAGCAAAGCACAATATGTGAAAAGCACGTAGGCATGGGATTAGTGATGGATAATTATGTAGGATGCGATTCCTCATGTAATAGTTATAACATAGGTGACAGAGAACTAGCTCCAGTTCATCAATGTAATGTAGGCATGTATTCCGAATATAGTCATACATGCTTATGGAAAAGAAATTGCACGACATCTTTTGTCCTACCCTCCCGTGGCAGAGGGGTCCTAATGGAAACTAAGGGATATTAATGCCTCCTTTTAATAGAGAACCGGAACAAAGCATTAACACATAGTGAATACATGAACTCCTCAAACTACTGTCATCACCGAGAAGTATCCCGATTGTTGTCACTTCGGGGTTGTCGAATCATAACACATAATAGGTGACTATAGACTTGCAAGATAGGATCAATAACTCACATATATTCATGAAAACATAATAGGTTCAGATCCGAAATCATGGCAATCGGGCCCTAGTGACAAGCATTAAGCACAGCAAAGTCATAGCAACATCAATCTCGGAATATAGTGGATACTAGGGATCAAACCCTAACAAAACTAACTTGATTACATGGTAAATCTCATCCAACCCATCACTGTCCAGCAAGCCTACGATGGAATTACTCATGCATGGCGGTGAGAATCATGAAATTGATGATGGAGGATGGTTGATGATGACGAGGGCGACGAATCCCCCTCTCCGGAGCCCCGAACGGACTCCCGATCAGCCCTCCTGATAGTGATTAGGGTTTGGCGGCGGCTCCATATCATAAAACGCGATGAAACTTTGTCTCTGATTTTTTTCTCTGTGAAACGGAATATAAAGAGTTGGAGTTGAGGTTGGTGGAGCAGCAGGGGGCCCACGAGACAGGAGGGCGCGCCTAGGGGGAGGGGGCCCGCCGCCAACCCTCGTCGACAGGGTGTGGGCTCCCTGGCCTTGATTCTTTCGCCAGTATTTTTTATATTTTCCAAAAGTTATCTCCGTGGATTTTCAGGTCATTCCGATAACTTTTGTTTTCTGCACAATAAATAACACCATGGCAGTTCTACTGAAAACAACGTCAGTCCGGGTTAGTTTCATTCAAATCATGCAAGTTAGAGTCCAAAACAAGGGCAAAAGTGTTTGGAAAAGTAGATACGTTGGAGAAGTATCAACTCCCCCAAGCTTAAACCTTTGCTTGTCCTCAAGAAATTCAGTTTAATAAACTGAAAGTGATAAAGAAAAACTTTTACAAACTCTATTTGCTCTTGTTGTTGTAAATATGTAAAGCCAGCAGTCAAGTTTTCAGCAAAGATCATGAACTAACCATATTCACAATAACACTTAGGTCTCATGTTTACTCATATCAATGGCATAATCAACTAGCGAGCAATAATAATAAATCTCGGATGACAACACTTTCTCAAAACAATCA
Organism: Triticum aestivum; assembly: GCF_018294505.1. Classification (NCBI taxonomy): domain Eukaryota; kingdom Viridiplantae; phylum Streptophyta; class Magnoliopsida; order Poales; family Poaceae; genus Triticum; species Triticum aestivum. Next base: position 636,151,458 of record NC_057810.1, read on the forward strand.
TAATATGATATAACAAGATGGTATCTCGCTAACCCTTTCTGAGACTTCAAAACACAAATGCAGAGCACCTTTAAAGATCAAGAGCTGACTAAACATTGTAAATCATGGTAAAAGAGATCCAGTCAAGTCATACCCAATATAAACTAATAGTAATGCATGCAAATAACAGTGTGCTCTCCAGTGGGTGATTTTTAATAAGAAGGTGATGACTCAACATAAAAGTAAATAGATAGGCCCTTCGCAGAGGGAAGCAGGGAATTGTAGAGGTGCCAGAGCTCGATTTTGAAATAGAGATGAATAACATTTTGAGTGGTATACTTTCACTGTCAATGCAAGAAGTATGAGATCTTGATATCTTCCATGCTACATACATTATAGGCGTTTCCCAAACAGAATGGTAAAGTTTATACGCCCCCACCACCAACAAGAATCAATCCATTGCTTGCTCGAAACAATGAGTGCCTCCAACTAGCAACAACCCTGGTGGACTTTTGTTTAATTGTTTCGACTTGCTTTGATCTTTTTGATCATGGGACTGGGCATCCCAGTTACCAACCATTTTATCGTGAATGAGGAGCGGAGTCCACTCCCCTTGAGAATAACCCACCTAGCATGGAAGATACATACTACACTAGTTGAAACATGAGCTACTCGAGCATACAAAACAGAATTTCATTTGAAGGTTTGGAGTTTGGCACATACAAATTTACTTGGAACGGCAGGTAAATACCGCATATAGGAAGGTATGGTGGACTCATATGGAATAACTTTGGGGTTCATGGAGTTTGGATGTACAAACAGTATTCCCGCTTAGTACAGGTGAAGGCTAGGAAAAGACTGGGAAGCGACCAACTGAGAGAGGGACAACAGTCATGAACATGCATTAAAATTAATCAACACTGAGTGCAAGCATGAGTAGGATATAATCCACACGATGAACATAAATATCGTGAAGGCTATGTTGATTTTGTTTCAACTACATGCATGAACATGTGCCATGTCAAGTCACTCGAATCATGCAAAGGAGGATACAATCCTATCATACCACATCACAACCATTTTAATAGCACGTTGGCACGCAAGGCAAACCATTATAAGCTCCTAGCTAATTAAATATGGAATAAGCAACTATAATCTCTAATTGTCATTGCAAACAAGTTTTTTCATAATTGCCTTTCACTTGCACGACCGAACAGTGTGTATAATAATAATCGTGCATGTGCATTGGACTAAGCTGGAATGTGCAAGCATTCAATTCAAGAGAGAAAACAAAGTAATGTGGGCTCTAAGTTAAATCAACAATCAAGCATACGAGAGCCACTAAACATTTTTATTATGGTCTTCTCCTCTCGACCCCCAAAAAAACAAAAGAAATACAACTATTTACACGGGAAAGCTCCCAACAAGCAAAAGAAGAACGAGAAATATTTTTGGGTTTTCATTTTAATTACTACTACAAGCATGGAAATTAAACTAACTATTTTTTTGGTTTTTCTTAAGGTTTATTAAACACACAATAAGAAAGCTAGAAAAAGAAAGTAAACTAGCATGGATAATACAATGAAAGAGTATGAACACCAACAACTAGAATAAGTGTGTGAACATGAATGTAATGTCGGTGAGAAATACGTACTCCCCCAAGCTTAGGCTGTTGGCCTAAGTTGGTCTATGGCCATGGATAGCCTGACTAATATCCTAAGTTATAACTGGGGTCGTACTGAGATGCAACAGCCAATGCCTCCTGAGCTGCGGCATGTTGGCGAGCTGACTCCGCTCTCCTCTCGTGTTCGGTTGCCTCCTCCCTAGTGACAACATATCTTCATTTTTCCTGGCAATCAAAAAGGGAAGGAGCAGGGAGAGTAACATGGACAGCGCGACGTCTGTCAAAGATTAGTCGATACTGGAGGAATTGTTCATTCCTCACAAGAAAACGATGCCTGACCATAGCGTCATAATATAAATAACTGGAAGGAAACTCCATATCACCTTCACGTGGAGGTATACCAAGATAATTAGCAACACAAGTCGCATAAATCCCTCCAAATAAATCTCCAACTAAACCATTATTATGCAACCTACGTGCAACAATCGCCCCCAAGTTGTAATCTTTATTACCTAATACAGCACTCTTGAGGACACAAAGATCAGGGACACACATGTGACATTCTTCATCTTTACTGTTAATGCATCTACCAACAAAGAGAGCAAAATAATGTATAGCAGGAAAATGAATGCTCCATATGGTAGCTTGCGCTATATCTCTAGATTCTCCCATAGTGATACTAGCAAGAAAGTCTTTATATTCAGATTTGTGGGGTTCATTAACATTGCCCCACCGTGGGAGTTTGCAAGCAGTTGTGAAATCTTCTAGGTCCATGTTATAAGATTGATCATAAATATCAAACAGGACATTCTGAGAATTACGCAAAGACGTAAATTTAAATCTTCTCACGAATGTATCAGTCAATTGGTAGTACTGAGGACACTTATCTTGCATGAAGTCCTCAAGATCGGCATTACGCACATATGCGTCAAATTCATCCTTGACGCCTGCATTGACCATAAACTCTTCTGACGGCTATTCACAAGGCCGCACCTCAACTTCCATTGGTGGTTCATCGTCTTGCTCACGCATAGCACACCTGGGTCCTCTCTTTGTTAAAGAACCACCTTGGTACATTTTCCTAGACATATTTTTTCCTCTGAAAAATTTCTGAAATTTTTAGTAACTTCAAAATAAAAGTGAATCAAACTAAACAAGATTGATAGCAACTACTCCCACAAGTGCCTAGAGCCTATATCATGCATAAGAATTACTTGGGACCTCATAAATTTAACATGCAAACTCAAGAACAGGGTCACCTATGCAGCAAAAATTTGCAATGAATAAAGCACTAGAACAAAAACTAATTGGACCATTGGAGGAGTCACATTCCAAGGAACAATCTGCCAAAGCAGTTTTGTGAATGGAGCTTTGAGCAAGGAGATCAGAAATCGCAGCAAAATGAGCTAGAATTCATGCTTGACCTGGATGGGGATTTTTCTAGGAGGAAGATGAAGTGTGTGGGTGCAAGAATAAGTGGAGGGGGGCCACCGTGGGCCCACGAGGCAGGGGGCACGCCCAGTAAGGGTGTGTGCGCCATGGACCCTCATGGCAAGGTGCTTGCCCCCCCCCCCTCGCTGTGTTCTCAGTGCCTAAAATCCTCAAATATTCCATAAAAAATCATACTAAATTTGCAGGGCATTTGGAGAACTTATATTTTCGGGTATTTTTTTATTGCATGGATAATTCAGAAAATAGACAGATAATACTATTTTTGCTTTATTCTTTCCAAATAACAGAAAGTAAAAAGAGGGTATAGAAGGTTGTGCCTTCTAGTTTCATCCATCTCATGATCATCAAAATGAATCCACTAACAAGGTTGATCAAGTCTTGTTAAAAACTCATTCCGAATAACATGGAACTGGAATTTTTTTGAATAACACTAGGTTACCTCAACGGGGATATGCACATCCCTAATAATAAGAATATCATATGTTTTCTTGATAGTAGGAAGAGGAATTTCAAAACCTCCAATAATGATAGTTGGAACTTTTCCAATAGAGTTGATGATATAAACTTGAGGTTGTTTCCCCGGAAAGTGTACCGTATGCTCATTACCATTTCATGAAAGGTGACATTGCCTATGTTGCAATCAATAACAACCCCTGCAGTATTCAAAAAGGGTCAACCACGGATAATCGACACACTATCGTCCTCGGGAATATCAAGAATAACAAAGTCCGTTAAGATAGTGACATTTGCAACCACAACAGGGACATTCTCACAAATACCAACATGTATAGCAGTTGATTTATCAGCCATTTGCAAAGATATTTCAGTAGGTGTCAACTTATTCAATTCAAGTCTACGATATAAAGAGAGAGGCATAACACTAACACAGGCTCCAAGATAACATAAAGTAGTTTTGACATAGTTTCTTTTAATGGAGCATGATATAGTTGGTACTCCTGGATCTCCAAGTTTCTTAAGTATTCCACCTTTAAAAGTATAATTAGCAAGCATGGTGGAAATTTCAGCTTCCGGTATTTTTCTTTTATTTGTAATGATATCCTTCATGTATTTAGCATAAG
>NC_057810.1:636157279-636157938 GCF_018294505.1 Triticum aestivum
AATTATTTTCATTAGTCAATATATTATTCAATAGCAATTCAACTTGGTCAACTATTCTTTCCCAGAAAACACAATCAGCACAACTATCCAAGTGGTCCTTGGAAGCATCGGTTAGTCCATTATAAAAGATGTCAAGTATTTCATTTTTCTTATGAGGATGATCAGGCAAAGCATTAAGTAATCGGAGAAGCCTCCCCCAAGCTTGTGGGAGACTCTCTTCTTCGATTTGCACAAAATTATATATTTCCCGCAAGGCAACCAGTTTCTTATGAGCAGGGAAATATTTAGCACAGAAGTAATAAATCATATCCTGGGGACTACGCACACAACCAGGATCAAGAGAATTAAACCAAGTTTTAGCATCACCCTTTAATGAGAATAGAAATATCTTAAAGATATAATAATAGAGAGACTTCTCATCATTAGTGAACAGGGTGGTTATATCATTCAACTTAGTAAGATGTGCCACAACGGTTTCAGATTCATTACCATAGAAAGTATCAGATTCAACCATAGTAATTATCTCAGGATCAACCAACAATTCATAATCCTTAACAGTAACAAAGATAGGTGAAGTAGCAAAAGCAGGGTCATATTTCATTCTAGCATTCAAAGATTGTTGCTTCCATTTAGCTAATAACTTCTTAAGATCATATCTA
>NC_057810.1:636158278-636160608 GCF_018294505.1 Triticum aestivum
GCGCCAGAAAATAGTCTTGATAACCAACAAGTATAGGGGCTCGCAACAGTTTTTGAGGGTAGATTATTCAACCCAAATTTATTGATTCGACACAAGGGGAGCTAAAGAATATTCTCAAGTATTAGCAATTGAGTTGTCAATTCAACCACACCTGGATAACTTAGTATCTGCAGCAAAGTATTTATTAGCAAAGTAGTATGATAGTAATGGTAAAAGTAGCAAAAGTAATGATAGCAGTTTTGTAGTAGTTGTAACAGTAGCAACGATAAAGTAAATAAGCAAATCACAATATGTGAAAAGCTCATAGGCATTAGATCAGTGATGGATAATTATATCGGATGCGATTCCTCATGTAATAGTTATAACATAGGGTGATACAGAACTAGTTCCAGTTCATCAATGTAATGTAGGCATGTATTCTGAATATAATCATACGTGCTTATGGAAAAGAACTTGCATGACATCTTTTGTCCTACCCTCCCATGGCAGCGGGGTCCTAATGGAAACTAAGGGATATTAAGGACTCCTTTTAATAGAGAACCGGAACAAAGCATTAACACATAGTGAATACATGAACTCCTCAAATTATGGTCATCACCGAGAAGTATCCCGATTGTTGTCACTTCGGGGTTGTCGAATCATAACACATAATAGGTGACTATAGACTTGCAAGATAGGATCAATAACTCACATATATTCATGAAAACCTAATAGGTTCAGATCTGAAATCATGGCACTCGGGCCCTAGTGACAAGCATTAAGCATAGCAAAGTCATAGCAACATCAATCTCAAAACATAGTGGATACTAGGGATCAAACCCTAACAAAACTAACTTGATTACATGGTAAATCTCATCCAACCCATCACCGTCCAGCAAGCCTACGATGGAATTACTCACGCATGGCGGTGAGCATCATGAAATTGGTGATGGAGGATGGTTGATGATGACGACGGTGATGAATCCCCCTCTCCGGAGCCCCGAAGGGACTCCAGATCAGCCCTCCCGATAGAGATTAGGGCTTGGCGGTGGCTCTGTATCGTAAAACGCGATGAAATTTTCTCTCTGATTTTTTTCTCTGTGAAACGGAATATATAGAGTTGGAGTTGAGGTCGGTGGAGCAGCAGGGGCCAACTAGACAGGGGGCGCGCCCAGGGAGAGGGGGTGCACCCCCACCCTCGTGGACAGGGTGTGGGCCCCTGGCCTTGATTCTTTCGCCAGTATTTTTTATATTTTCCAAAAGTTATCTCCGTAGATTTTCAGGTCATTCCGAGAACTTTTGTTTTCTACACAATAAATAACACCATGGTAGTTCTGCTGAAAACAACGTCAGTCCGGGTTAGTTTCATTCAAATCATGCAAGTTATAGTCCAAAACAAGGGCAAAAGTGTTTGGAAAATTAGATATGTTGGAGACGTATCAGCGGACTATACGTGGAGAGGCTGACAGCTGGGTCCACGGCCGCACACAAGGAAATGCCTCCTTATTATGCGCAAAATAATGATTCCTCCACCTGACATCTGGGACCCGCTGGAAGGGCCTCTGTATTTCATGAAAAAGTTTCCTCCGCTGACAGGTCGGACCCACCAACTATATCTTCGCACGCATGGAAGTGCCTTCTTATTGCGCACAAAAAAATGAATACCCCCTGCTAGCTAGGACCCACCATAGTGGGAGGCTGACTTGTGGGCCTACTATGTTGACGGGGATGGAGGGATTTGTCAACTTAGTCAATATATGAACGACTCTAGCCTTAGTGACCGTACGATGTCCATCCAACGGTCGTAGTGCTTCTTCAACCTTTAATCTTCTTGCTCCAGCCGCCAAAAGCAGCGCCGGTCGTGCTGCCTGCTCCTGCCTCCTGTAGCCGGTTGTGCTGCCGCGGAGGCCGCACCTCCCCTACTACTCCCATCGCTGGCCAGGCCATCCCTCCACTCACCCACACCCCCTGTTATTCTTCGGCGACAGCAACCTCACACCACAGCCGCACCAGTGAACCCTCGTACTCCTCTTCGCGTGGGCATCCACTGCCACGTCTTCCCTGGCTCCGCGTCGTCCCCTTCCTAGGCGTCGCCATCGTCCACCACTGTGGTGCTCTCGGCGTGGCATGGTCAATGTGGTCAACGACCGACTTCCATCGGAAGAGTACTGTACATGGAGAGGCTGACACCTGGGTCCACGACAGCCGCAAGGAAGTGCCTCCTTTTTACGCGCAAAATAATTATTCCTCCACTTGACAGCAGGGACCCACCGGTCGGGCCACCATATTTCGTGAAAAAATCGTTTTTCCCATGACTGCTCGGACCCACTGGATGGGCCACCGTATTTTGC
>NC_057810.1:636161699-636162251 GCF_018294505.1 Triticum aestivum
CTCCCCCTGCTAGCTGGGACCCACCTTGGTGGGAGACTGACTTGTGGGCATACTAAGTTGACGGGGACAGAGGGCTTTGTCAACTTAGTCAATATGAACGATTCTAGCTCCAATTACCGTACGATGTCCATCCAACGGTCGTAGTGCTTCTTCAACCTCTGGTCTTCTTGCTCCATCCGCCCAAACTAGCGCCGGTCGTGCCGCATGCTCCTGCCTCCTGTGGCCGGCTGTGCTGCCGCGGAGGCCTCACCGCCCCCTACTATTCCCACTGCTGGCCAGGCCCTGTGGCGATGGCAACCCTCGTACTCCTCTCCATTCGGGCTTCCACTGCCACGTCTTCCCCGTCTTCGCGTCGTCCCCTTCCTAGGCCTCGCCGTCGTCCACCGCCCTAGGGCTCTCGGCGCGTTGTGGTCAACATCGTCAAGGAACGTCTTCCATCGGACGTGGTCTCTACGTGGAGAGGCTGACAGTTGGGTCCACGACCGCGGCAAGGAAGTGCCTCCTTATTACGCGGAAAATAATGATTCCTCCACCTGACAGAAGGGACCCACT
>NC_057810.1:636162261-636198766 GCF_018294505.1 Triticum aestivum
GCATATTGTCTTCGGCATTGCAAGGTGGGTTCCTCCTCCGAATACTTCATAGAAGATTTTGAACACAAAGATAGTGTCCGGCTCTGCAAAATAAGTTCCACATACCACCGTAGAGAGAATAATATGTACACAAATTCAATCTGCTGACGTATTCCGTGGCGTGACATCACACCATGGCCAAGCCTTTATTCGAATAGTTTTTACTGTCCCACCTCAACGCGTTTAGCGAGGCGGTTTCCTTGGCACGTCTTGTCAAAGCAGAGATCATGTCCCCTTATTCTGGGATTCTCATTAATACGGGCGCGGGTAACCCAGTCGTGCCCATCGTCACGTCTCCTCTACCGAAGGCGAGTCTCGAACAGTCACGGGGAAGGCTCTTGGTATTCAACCTCTTTATAAAGAGACCAAGGCTCCACTCCTTTCTTTCAATCTCAATCGAATCCACCCCTCACCTCGAGTTCCAGCACCCAAAGCTATAGATTCAGGCACTTCGGACCTTCGATGATGTCCGGCTCCGATGTCACGACCGGTTTTTCAATAAAATACTTATTGAGAAATCGATCTTTTGATTCCAGTAGAGGAAGAATTCTCCTTACTAGTAGACAAATACTTGATACAGTAGGCCTGTAGCATTAAATATATTACAGGGTTGAGCTGAGGCTGCTCAGCAATTTATTACAAACACGCCAATATTGTACATAAGGGCGGATATGATACAGGGGTGGGGTGGCATACTACTGACTCGAGATAAAAGTGGTGGTGGAAATGTCACAGTGGAGTGGATAACATGACTCCTAAACTGGCAGCTCATCGAGCGTCGAGGTGAGGCTCGATGAATTTATTCGGGTAGCGGAAGCGGATATAATACAATTACCAAATCTAGGATCGCACGAGACTCACTGGGACTCCTCTAGGCATCGGACTCTCTATCGAACTCTTCATCCATGAGATCGCCCTTCGTCAACATCTGGCCAAATCAACAAGCCAGGTGAGTACTTTGAAAGTACTCGCAAGACAGTTCGGACATAAGATATAACAAGTGCATGCATGAATGAGTCATGGACAAATAGCTATGCACATTAAAATAATAAATATTGGCACAACATGATAAGTAAAAAGGGAGTCAGACGGTAGTCTTCCCGAAATCCCAACAAAATAACTGAAAACCGATCGGGTGTCTGGAGCGACACCTCAAAGGGTAAACGAATAAATAATCATGCCGCAGTCGGGTGTCTAAGCGACACCACATAAAGGGCGTATATTGAAAAGTAAATGACATGCGTGCCAAAGTCGGACGTCGGAGCGACATCGCAGAAAGGGCTTATATTGAAAGTAAATTACATGTGTGCCACAGTCGGACGTCTGAGCGACATCGCAGAAAGGGCCTATATCGAAAGTAAATAACAAGCGTGCCACAGTCGGACGTCTGAGCGACATCGCAGAAAGGGCTTACATTGAAAGTAAATAACATGCGTGCCACAGTCGGAGGTCTGAGCAACATCGCAGAAAGGGCTTAAATTTCATTTTTCATATCTGATAAATTCACAAAGATATAATAATCATAGGAAATATTCAACACATAATAATAAACGGGTTAGTCCATCCACAGGAATAAACATTTAACTGGACTTAACACTCATTTGGTTCACCGGAGTTTTTGTCACTAAGACTAACACTTGACAAGATAAGTTGAACACAATACCTGGACATGGATAAGATGATTCAAAGGATGTTTGACTCTGCAGAGTTTGTACTAAATTACCAACAGCCAACGGATTTCCGTAGTCACGAAGGACTAGTTCCGTTTATGCTATTTCGGTAGAAACACATCTAACCGGTACACACCCATCCCACATCACGATGCCAGGAATCACCCTAGACAGCGTTCAAGAAAAACTTTGAGACGGGGAGATCACAATCTCGAATAGCATGGGATCAAATTTATATATGCGCGCTCTAAGGGGTGCCCCCCTCTCGGTCCCAACCGGAAACACCCATGCCCCTTGACCGGATGACTGGCTTTAATCCAGGGCCATGGAACCCTCATCACGGCCTCTCGATTTGGTGTATACCATGAAAGCGTTTTGCAACCTACTAAGCCATATGCCTTGCGGAAAACATGTGGTAGTATAGGAAGGGAAAACGGATGGAAACTCGACTGATTCATGTTGACACTGGAGTCAAATAGTCTAGCATAAGACTGGCATGCTACAACACTGCCATCTTACCCATTTTCATGCCATCACATGGCCATGCAAAATCGTATCCAACAACTTATGGATTTTTGAAACTCACTTGCCTCAACTTTGCATGTAATATAACATTCATCGAGATGCTTATAAACATGCCATGAAACTACTTAATGCAAACATGCCAAAGACACTCATCATATCAAAAGTTCAAACATGCTTGCCTGGTTCGGAGTAGTCGGAGTCTAGCTTGGCGAAGTTCTCGGTTCCGTCACCTCCTCCGGTATCTACGTTATAAGAAAATACGTACTAATGTAAATACCAAGAGTGCACAAAAAAATGATCCAAATATTTTTCAAATAAATATGACAAAAAAACTAGACAGAAAAATAAAGATGACAGAAAAAGAATCAATCAAAAATCAGTTTCTGTTTAAAAGTTATAAAGGTTTTAATCCAGGGACTCATTTGTAATGAAACAAAAAGTTTCCGGGGGCCAACTTATAATAACAGAAAACGCTTCGGCTAAAAAGCCGTCAACTGCAAAGGGAAACGTATTCTGCCCAAAGGCGTTTTCAGAAAACGGTTCGAAAAAAGAAAATACTGACGAGGGGTCCCACCCACCAGGTTTGAAATTTAAACGGGGGGAGAAATAGAGCTCGTCGGTGCCCGAGAGCTGCGGTGGTCGCCGGCGGTGATCCACGGTGAGTTAGGAGGATCGGAGAGTACCTACGTGCTCAGTGTGTCCTTCCGCGGCGGTGAGTGGTGGTGGTGGTCGTCGGCGAGCACCACGTCGACGGCGGTCCTTGCTCCGGCGAACGGCGGCTCGGGTGGAGTTGGATCTCGTCGGGGAGGGCTGCGGAGGTCAAATTGAAGCCTGGGTTAGATCACTGGGTGCTCGAGGAGACTACTGACAAGGTTTGGGCGGCGAGGATGGCCTCACCGGAGTGGATCGAGCTGGTGGCCGAGGCGGATCGGGGCGGCCGAAGTTGGGGGAGGAGACCTCCTCGAGGTCCTCCTAGTGGCTTGGAGGGGTTCTGGTGGGGTGCAGTGGTGGTGCGTGCTTGAGAACGAGCTCGGGACCTCTTTTTATAGGCGATCTGAGGCGGTGGCCGTGAACGGGGATCTCCGGCGATGGTTTACGGTGGCGCAGTGCTTGGTCGGGGAGTTTAGGAGGTTGGGCATCAACGTGGAGGCCCACGGGTTCCGTTTAGAAGATAAACCAGGTTGGATTAGGCGCGCGTGGGTGGTTTTGACAGAACGGGGTGGCGCGGGCCAGTCGGCGGCAGAGGGCGTGCCCTGTGCTTGCTGGGCCACGGCGAAGGTGCTGCAGTGTGCGCTGGCATGCATGAGGCCACGCGGAGGTCTAGGGAGCATTGGGCGGCGCTGAACGGTGTAGCTAGCTGGCGCTGGCTACTGTTGGCCGCCACGGGTGGCTCTCGCACCGCAGAGGCTGCCGGCATCGGCGAGGCTCGCCGCCACCGACACCTGCACCCGTCCAAGGGAGCGTGCGGTGCTCAGGTTAAGAAGGAGAGGCCGTGCACAACACGCCAGGGTGCACTGGTGATCGATGACAAGGCACTGACGAAAAACGACACTGTCAACACTCTGAAACTCTGAATTTACAGAAAGTGTACAAGAACAGTGCCGGCCAAGTGTTTGATGAAATGAATCAAGCATGAGAAGAATTTTTCTGGGGCTGATCTTTGGTGTGGTGGCCTCTCAAAGCACCTGGGGGCTGCCTGAATTTTGGTGAAATTTTTGGAGAAAGGAAAATATGAATTTCACCAAAAATGATGAATCTGGTCCAACTTGAAGAGGTGGAAACTTGAAAATTTTGAAAAGAGGAAGAGTGGATCTTGATGGATCTAGGTTGGGGGTGCTAAGGTCTATCTAGAGGAGTTGGTTTGAGATCAAAACTCAAAGGAAGTCAGGTACTTCCTTTGTAAATCATCTAGGCTTAAAATAATTGACAGAATTGTTTTGGGGAATAAAATAAATGAAAAAAAATCCAAAAGTGGGTTGGACTTGTTGGAACAGAAAGTTTGGATTGCCCCAAAGTGGAGGGAGGGGTTTTGGGAGGATTTACCATATGAGGCATGGTAAAACCATGGGTGGTTTCAAAACAAAAGAAACCCCAAAACCCATAGGGTTTCTTTTAAAAGAAAATAAATTCCAAAAATATATTTGGGATGGGAAAAATCAGAAGAAAGGTTTTCAATAACCAAACACCAGGGTTGAAGAAGATACAAAAATAAAATCCTTGCCATGGGGAAAAGTTTTGAGAGAGAGGTTTTTGGAAGGATTTAAATGACCTTCTTCTAATCCAACAAAGTTTTTGTTGAAAACTAAATAAATTTTTTTGGAGTGTCACAACACCTACTCCCTTAGGAAAAATCTCGTCCCCGAGATTTGAGCTGAGCCTCAAATAAGTGTGGGGGCTCTGTCCGAACAAAATCCTCTCTTTCCCAAGTTGCTTCACTCTCGGTGTGATTGCTCCACTGAACACTGAAAAACTTGATTGTTTTCTGTCGGGTCCTCCTTTCAGACTCCTCTAATATTTTTATTGGATGTTCCCGATAGGTGAGGTCTGGTTGCACGTCAATGTTTTCATGGGATACTTGCTTCTCTGGGTTGCTCACGCACTTCCTCAACTGCGAGACGTGGAACACGTCGTGGACATCGGATAATTCTTCGGGTAAGTCTAGCTGGTAGGCTACCGTGCCTCTTCGTGCCACTATACAGAATGGTCCGATGAATCTTGGTGCTAGCTTTCCCTTAATCTTGAATCGTTGCAGGCCCCTCATAGGAGATACTCGTAGGTACACAAACTCACCGGGTTCGAAACTGACTCCCCGATGTTTCTAATTGTAATAACTCTTCTGTCGGCTTTGAGATGTCTTGAGTCGGTCTATGATTAGCTTGACCTTTTCCTCGGCTTCTTTGAGCATGTCTGGGCCGAAGATACGACTGTCTCCGGTCTCTGACCAATTTAGCGGGGTATGACATCTCCGCCCGTACAACGCTTCGAAGGGTGCCATTTGAAGACTGACTTGGTAACTGTTGTTTTATGCGAACTTTGCGTATGGCAAGCTTTCTTCCCAACTGGTTCCATAGGTGAGGACACATGCTCTCAGCATGTCATCTAGAATTTGGTTTACGCGTTCAGTTTGTCAATCAGTCTAGGGGTGGTATGCGGTACTAAACGCCAGTTGAGTTCCCAGAGCTTGTTGTAAATGATCCCAAAATCGGGAGACGAATTGAGTGCCTCTGTCCGATATTATAGTCTTTGGAACTCCATATAAGCAGACGATACGGGAAAGATAAAGCCTGGCAAGCTTCTGAGTGGTGTGGATTGTCTTCACGGGGATGAAGTGTGCCACCTTAGTCAGTCTATCTGTGATGACCCATATGGCATCATTCCCGTGTCATGACCGAGGTAGCCCAACAATAAAATCCATGCCAATCTCGTCCCATTTCCACTTGGGTATCTTATTTGGTTGTAATAGTCCAGCCGGTTTCTGGTGCTCGGCCTTGATGCGTTGACATGAGTCACAACACGCAATGAACGTGGCTATGTCCCTTTTTATACCGTGCCACCAAATTTTTTCCTGAAGATCCTTGTACATTTTTGTTCCTCCAGGATGGATTGAATATGGAGCGGTCTGGCCTTCAGCTAAGATTTGCTGTTTAAGGTCCTCGATATTTGATACGCAAAGTATATCTCCGTACCACAATATTCCCTTCTCGTCGATGACGAATTATGAGGCCTTGCGCAAACTCACCTTACGTTTGATGCCTTCAATGCTGGTGTGCCCAGGCTAAGCATCTTTAATCTTCTCTATCAGGGTAGGCTGTAATTCTAAATTCGACACATTGCCTTTGGTGACTACCATCAAGTTGAGTTTAGCAAACTCCTGCCGAAATTCAGGTCTCAGGTTTGGTAGGTTGTCGTTGTTCGGGCTAGGGTTCCGACTTAGAGCATCCGCCACTACATTTGCTTTTCCTGGATGGTAGTGGCTTCCAACATCATAATCCTTCACTAATTCCAACCAGCGTCATAGCCGTAAATTGAGTTCCGGTTGTGTGAAAATATACTTGAGGCTTTTATGGTCCGTGTATATTTCACAACGATTTCCATGTAAAAAGTGTCTCCATTCCTTGAGTGCATGAATGACTGCTGCCAACTCCAGGTCATGACTAGGATAATTTTCTTCATGCTTGCAAAGTTGTGTGGAAACATATGTGACTACCTTGCCTGCTTGCATCAATACGCATCCAAGGCCCTTCCGGGATGCGTCACAATACACCTCAAAATTCTTGTTTATGTCTGGCACAATTAATACTAGTGTTGTTGTTAATTTCCTTTTTAGTTCTTGGAAACTTTTCTCGCAAGCTTCCGTCCATTCAGACTTCTTGTCTTTCTTGAGTAACTGCATCATTGGCTTTGCTATGGTGGAGAATCCTTCAATAAATCTTCGGTAGTATCCAGCCATTCCCAAGAAACTTCGTACGTCCGTTACGCTGGCTGGTGGTTTCCAGCCAAGTACGGCCTTGAGTTTTTCCGGGTCTACGGCAATACCTTCTTGGGTCAGTACGTGGCCCAGAAAACCTACCTGTCTTAGCCAAAATTCACACTTGCTGAACTTGGCGTACAATTGATGTTTCCTGAGTTCTCCTAGTACAATTCTGAGATGTTCAGCGTGCTCTTCTGGTGTCTTGGAGTATATCAGAATATCGTCAATGAATACCACAACAAACTTGTCCATAAACTTCATAAATACTTTGTTCCTGAGGTGAATAAAATATGCGGGGGCGTTTGTTAGTCCAAATGGCATTACTGTGAACTCATACAGTCCGTATCTGGAGGTGAAGGCTGTCTTGGGGATATCTTCTGTTCGTACTTTTAATTGATGGTATCCCGACCTTAAGTCAATTTTTGAGAAGACCTTAGCCTGAGCAAGCTGATCAAATAAATCATTTATCCGTGGCATCGGGTATTTGTTCTTGATTGTGACCATGTTAAGTGCTCGATAGTCTATACATAATCTCAGTGTCCCATCCTTCTTCTTGGCAAATAAAATTGGTGAACCCCAAGGTGAGGAGCTGGCTCATATATATCCTTTGTCCAGTAATTCTTTTATTTGCTTCTTCAATTCTACCAACTCGGATGGTGCCATTCTATATGGTTTCTTGTATATGGGGGCGGTTCCGGGTGCTAGCTCAATGCTGAATTCTATCTCTCGGTCTGGTGGCATGCCTGGTAGTTCTTCACGAAATACGTCTGGAAATTCACACACTACTAGAACTTTGCTTAATTCTGAAACGTCCACCTTGTTCACTCTCGGTTGCCGAGATATTTTTCTCTCTTTGGCTGAAACTTTTATTGTCTTCCCACGATGGTGGGTGAGAATTACGGTCCGGTTGAAGCAGTCAATAAAACCTTTGTTGGTGGTTAACCAATCCATCCCTAAGATGACATCCAGTCCATTATTTTCCAATACAATAAGGTTGGCGTGAAACTTCAATCTTTCAAACTCAATAACCACACCTTGGCAGTAACTCTGAGTAAATTGCTTAATCCCAGGGGACTTGATGATCATGGATTTTTCCAAGGGAAGCATCGAGAAATTATTTTGCAAAGCAAAACTCTTCGAAATGAATGAGAGAGAAGCTCCAGAATCAAACAAAACCGTGGCATGTATTGTGTTGACAAGGAATGTACCGAGTATGATATCCGGGGCGTTTTGTGCTTCCTCTTTGGTCGCGTGGTTCAGATGACCCTTCCTGTGGTTGTTATTGGGGTTGAAATTGTTTCACTTGGGCGCTGAATTATTGCCACCATTGTTCGGCTTTGGGGTCGAGTTCCTTGGCTTGGGGCACTACTTGGCATAGTGCCCTTCCTCTCCACAAGCGTAGCAAGTAACGCCTGGGCAATATGTGAACTCCTTGTCCCTTGCATGGAAATTCTTGATTGGATGTGAGACGTTTGTCGTGGGTTTGTGTGTCCCACCTTTCTGAAAATCCGTCTTGCTTAGGTGGTTGCGAGCGAGACTAGTCTGGTCCCTTTTGCGCTTGCGGAAAACCTCCAAGATGCGTCTCTCATTTTCCAAGGTAATGTCCTTATCCACCAGCGTTTTGAAATTTGGGAAGGTGTGCACAACCAGCTGGCATGTAAGCGCGGGTGCCAGACCGTCCAGGAATTTTTCCATCTTCTTGGTTTCAGTCATACGCTCTTCGTTGGCGTAGCGAGACAACAGAGTAAACTGACTGTTGTATTCTGACACCGTCATGGTCCTTTGTTTGAGGTCATCAAACTCTCTCTTCTTGATCTTCATAACACTTTTAGGAATGTGCGCCCCATGAAAACCTTCTTTGAACTCCTCCTTGGTTATATCATTCTCGTTGGGGTGCATGTGTAGGAAATTTTCCCACCATGATGCAGCTGCTCCAGTGAGATAGTGCAGTGCATATAGTACTTTCTCACGGTCTGAACACTGTGCAATAATTAATTTTATTTCCATGTCTCGAAGCCAGTCATCGGCCTCAAGAGGTTTGTCAGTATGAGAAAATGTTGGGGGACGCGTCTTCTGTAGCTCAGACAACTTGGATTGTTGTGGATACTGTCCATTGTGATTTCCCGTATTGATGACTTGGTTCATCATTTCCTGATGTTGTTGCTGACTTTGTTCATATAGGAGGCATACTTGGCAAAATGTCATCTCACTGCCCTGCTGACTCGACTGCCCCTGCGTAAAATTGTTGCTTGTTTGGGTGCCATAATTCTCTTCTGGTGGATTTGGCATGGAGCGAGTCCAAGGACGAGACATTTTTCACTCTGGGGATATATTTTGTAAAACTCATAAGAAAGGGAATTGAGTCGCAAAAATCAATAAATTCATAAAGACGGGAAATTTTAAATGCTCCAAGATTTTTTTAAGATAATAATCGATTGCGCAAGGAGAAGGACTGCTCATTACATATCTTACACGCAAGCAGTAATTATAAAATACATCACTCAGGATATGCGTACATATTCCTGACATATTATTTAGGCTAGTGCACTTCTCCCAGTTCCTACATGATGCTCAAAAAAGCTACTTCTCACAACCTATGTACATATAAACATATCGTACAAGCCGATACATCGCATGGCGGCTAAGCGTACTCAGTCGGAGATGGTAAGGATCTCCCTTGGCCTGCCGAGGGTGAGGCGCAGTGAGGCTGGGGACTCAACCTCCTCCTCGCTAATAGGCTCCAGACGTGAAGTGCTGCGCTAAGTAGATGGAGCGGGCGCCATAGGTGGAGCAACACGAACAGGAGTGTGCGCAATGGGTGGTGCAGTGCAGACTGAAGTGGGCGCAATGACTTGGTTGAACTCCTCAGTGGTACACAGGCGACGAGCAGTGGCTGGAATGGTAGGTGAATAAGAAGCCGAGGACAAGACGAAAGTCAGTGGTGGTGCAGTGTGCAGGAGCTCCCTCCTGTTGGCGGCACAGCCATGGACTAAGTCCATGCGGGCAGCCACAAGGTCGTCCACCAGGTTGTCGAAGGCTGCCTCCAGAGCCCGGAGGTACTCGACAAGCATCTCAATAGCCTCGTCTCGTTCTCCTCTGGGGCAAGCGAATGCGTACTGACAGGTGTATGGCACGTGGCATGGAAGGTAGCGATAACGACGAGTCTTCATCGAAGGAAGAACATCCCGGAGACAAGCTATCGCCTCACGGGCAGCCATCTGCATAGCATGCTTCTCCGTAGGCATGGCTCTCCCCAAGAACAGGAAGCGGCGTAACTCAACATGCCCTCCCTTGAATTGCACCGCGGCCTAGTGCATGGTCAGACTGTCATTGATCATGTGCTGGTAGAGTGTGAAGACTGGGCGTACTGATGGACCCATCACGACCTGGACGATGAAGGAGAGGAACTTGACGAACCCCTCAGGCACGTTGGCAAACACCTGTGACTCACAGTCGTTGCCAGCCATCTACAAAAGTAGGCAAAAAAAATTCTGAATGGTCAGATCATAAATTTATGCTGACTGTCAGAAAATGACTACATTTGCAAAAATATGAATTAACTCTATTATGCTAATAACCGATTAGCGATCGCACCTAGTGGCTACCTACAGTCAGCCTGACTCTGGTATCAAGTTTGTCATGACCGGTTTTTCAATAAAATACTTATTGAGAAATCGATCTTTTGATTCCAGTACAGGAAGAATTCTCCTTACTACTAGACAAATACTTGATACAGTAGGCCAGTAGCATTAAATATATTATAGGGTTGAGCAGAGGCTGCTCAACAATTTATTACAAACACGCCAATATTGTACATAAGGGCAGTTATGATATAGGGGTGTGGTGGCATACTACTGACTCGAGATAAAAGTGGTGGTGGAAATGTCACAGTGGAGTGGATAACATGACTCCTAAACTTGCAGCTCATCGAGCGTCAAGGTGAGGCTCGATGAATTTATTCGGGTAGCGGAAGCGGATATAATAAAGTGACCAAATCGAGGATCGCACGAGACTGACTGGGACTCCTCTAGGCGTCGGACTCGCTATCGAACTCTTCATCCATGAGATCGCCTTCGTCAACACCTGGCCAAATCAACAAGCCAGGTGAGTACTTTGAAATTACTCGCAAGACAGTTCGGACATAAGATATAACAAGTGCATGCATGAATGCGTCATCGACAAATAGCAATCACTACTAGGGAAAAGCCTAGCAGCAGCACGGGTTTTGGGCCTATTAGTAGCACGGGGGTCGGCGCTACTAATAACGCGCTACAACTAACTTATAGCAGAAGCGTGGGTGCCACCCGTGCTACTACTACGTCCTTTAGTAGTAGTGTGGGTAAAAACCCGCGCTACTACTACCAGCGCGGGTTTTTTTTTGAATTTTTCCAAAAAATATTTTGATTTTTTCCCTAATTTTCAAATTTCTGAATTATTTTAACCTCAAATCTCTAATCACCCCTCATCACTTCTCAATTTAATCTCTAATCACTCCTCATCATTCCAAATCATCTAACTTCCCGGACGGTCACCCATCCTCTCACTACTCCAGCCTGAGCACGCTTAATTTTCGTGTTCTATTCTCCCTCGCTTTCAAGTCTGCACTTGTTGTTTTCCTGACAATAGTAAGATGTCAATCCTATTAACCTCAGGAATTTAGCTTCAGCATGAAGTCACACATTTCACTATTTGAGTTTGAAACTATTGTTCTAAAAAATTGGTAACACTAATATTTCTTGAATAATTAGTTTGACCACAGTTCGACCATAGTTTGGCCATAGTTTGACCAGATTTGAACAAAATTAAAAAAACAAAAATAATTATTTAGTAACACTAATATCCTAGAATAATTAGTTTGACCATTGTTTGACCACAGTTTGACCACATAGTTTGAAATTTTTCGATTTTTTCCACTCTAGATCTTAAAAGCCCCATAACTTTTTTTCTGTTTGGTTTTTGAGGATTTTGAAAATGTTTAACAGGGTTCCCCCGGTTAAATTCGGACGTAACTTTTCGAGTAGATGATTTTTCATATAAGAAACTTTTTCATCCGAGTTAGTATGCAAAAGTTATGCTCATTTTTACAAATTCTCGAGAGATTTTGCAAATAAAGTCGAAATTCATATTTGCAAATTTTCCCAACAACTAGACCACATGTCACATGGGAAACTTATTTTCTTTTATTTTTTTTGACATTTTCATCATTTTCTTTTAATTTTTTTTAAACTGAAAAGGCGATCCACAGGGGGGGGTAGAGTTTGAAAATGGGGCCTTTAGTAGCAGCGCGTTTTTTTACCCCCTCGCTACTACGATGGCACCACTTAGTAGTAGCGAGGGCTAAAAACCAATGCTACTGCTAGCAAACTTAGTAGTAGCGAGGTTTTAAAAACCCGCGCTACTACTATGGCATGTCCCGGGGGGCACGGTAGAGACCGCTTAGTAGTAGCGAGGGTTAAAAACCCTCGCTACTGCTACTTACCAGTAGTGCAGGTTTTTAAACCTCGCTACTACTAAGTTTATAGCAGTAGCGCGGGTTTTTAACCCTCGCTACTAGTAACTTTCTGTGTATATGCTTTTCCCTAGTAGTGAATGCACATTCAAATAATAAATTTTGGCACAACATGATAAGTAAAAAGGGATTCGGACGATAGTCTTCCCGAAATCCCAACAAAATAACTGAAAACCGATCGGGTGTCTGGAGCGACGCCTTGAAGGGTAAACGAATAAATAATCATGCCGCAGTCGGGCGTCTAAGCGACACCACATAAAGGGCTTATATTGAAAAGTAAATGACATGCGTGCCACAGTCGGACGTTGGAGCGACATCGCAGAAAGGGCTTATATTGAAAGTAAATAACATGTGTGCCACAGTCGGATGTCTGAGCGACATCGCAGAAAGGGCTTATATCAAAAGTAAATAACAAGCGTGCCACAGTCGGACGTCTGAGCGACATCGCAGAAAGGGCTTATATCGAAAGTAAATAACAAGCATGCCACAGTCGGACGTCTGAGCGACATCGCAGAAAGGGCTTATACTTAAAGTAAATAACATGCGTGCCACAGTCAGATGTCTGAGCGACATTGCATAAAGGGCTTAAATTTCATTATTCATATCTGATAAATTCACAAAGATATAATACTCATAGGAAATATTCAACAGATAATAATAAATGGGTTAGTCCATCCACGGGAATAAACATTTAACCGGACTTAACACTCATGTGGTTCACCGGAGTTTTTGTCACTAAGACTGACACTTGACAAGATAAGTTGAACATAGTACTTGGACATGGATAAGATGATTCAAAGGATTTTTGACTCTGCAGAGTTTTTACTAAATTACCTACAGCCAACAGATTTCCGTAGTCACGAAGGACTAGTTCTGTTTACGGAATTTTGGTAGAAACAGATCTAACTGGTACACACCCATCCCACCTCACGATGCCGGGAATCACCCTAGACACCGTTCAAGAAACACTTTGAGACGGGGAGATCACAATCTCGAATAGCATGGGATCAAATTTATATACGCGTGCTCCAAGGGGTGCCCCCCTCTCGGTCACAACCGGAAACACCCATGCCCCCTGACCGGCTTTAGTCCAGGGCCATGGAACCCTCATCACGGCCTCTCGATTTGGTGTGTACCAGGAAAGCGGTTTGCAACTTACTAAGCCATATCCCTTGCGGAAAACATGTGGTAGTACAAGAAGGGAAAATGGATGGAAACTGGACTGATTCATGTTGACACTGGAGTCAAATAAACTGGCATAAGACTGGCATGCTACAACACTGCCATCTTACCCATTCTAATGACATCACATGGACATGCAAACTCGTATCCAACAAATTTTGAAAAGAGGAAGAGTGGATCTTGATGGATCTAGGTTGGGGGTGCTAAGGACTATCCAGAGGAGTTGGTTTGAGATCAAAACTCAAAGGAAGTCAGGTACTTCCTTTGTAAATCATCTAGGCTTAAAATAATTGACACAATTGTTTTGGGGAATAAAATAAATGAAAAAAATCCAAAAATGGGTTGGACTTGTTGGAACAGAAAGTTTGGATTGCCCCAAAGTGGAGGGAGGGGTTTTGGGAGGATTTACCATATGAGGCATGGTAAAGCCATGGGTGGTTTCAAAACAAAAGAAGCCCCAAAACCCATAGGGTTGCTTTTAAAAGAAAATAAATTCCAAAAATATATTTGAGATGGGAAAAATCAGAAGAAAGGTTTTTAATAACCAAACACCAGGGTTGAAGAAGATACAAAAATAAAATCCTTGCCATGGGGAAAAGTTTTGAGAGAGAGGTTTTTGAAAGGACTTAAATGACCCTCTTCTAATCCAACAAAGTTTTTGTTGAAAACTAAATAAATTTTTTTGGAGTGTCACATCCGACCTGCAAGGTAGACGGATGCCTTCCTCCGTTACAGAAGAAGACGTGCTAAAGCTAAGAGATGCCAGGTATCTAACCGGTGAAATTTCGCATAGGCTGCCTGCCCAAGGGAAGGTTATTCCCACTCCCAAGCCTGGTGAGCATGGTGTTCGCGTCGCACTTCCTTCGGGGGCTAGGGTTCCCAACGGACCCCTTCGTGAGGGGGCTCATGTTTTATTATTGGTTGGAATTTCACGACTTGGATCCGGAGTCCATCCTCCACATCTCATCGTTCATTGTCGTATGCGAAGCCTTCCTCCACATTACCCCTCACTTCGGATTGTGGCTCAAGACCTTCAAAGTGGAGCCGAAGATGATCAAGGGCCAGCAGGCAGAGTGCGGAGGGGCTGTTATAAGCAAGAATGCTGATGCTCCGTGGCCCGGGGGCTCTTTTCAAGAGGATCTCAGCCTATGGCAACAAGAGTGGTTTTATATCACAGCTCCCAGGGGCACCAAATGGGTGGCGCCAACTGCCTTTCGCTCGAGTCCTCCACCCAGGCTGGCGTCATGGGTCAATAAAGGACTTGACTGGGGTCCGTCCAAGGACGTGCCCTTGTTGCAGGGCCGCATTCAGGACCTCCTAGAGAGAGAGATCACTCTGGTCATAGTAGCGCAGGTCATGCTGATTCGTCGTACCCTGCCCTGCAAACATCGCCCCCTCCTCCTGTGGGAATTTAACCCGGAGGGACCATGAGCTCTCCAACATTTTATGGGCGCGACGCCCGTGGAGATGTACAAGCTTTTCTTCGGATCACAAGCGATGTGTCCGGACTTGACTAAGGACGCAAGTCTGAGCTGCAAATCGCCTGGATACTCAAGTAAGTAGCCCTGTACCCGGACACGATATCCCATATTTATCATGAATTTTCCCTCAAAAGAGCTATCCCTTGAACGGGAGTGGATAGCGAAAGCAAAGTTAATCAGGTGTCCGGCCCCCCTCCTTGAGACCACGCCGAATCCCGTGTTAACCAGGATGCTGGAGGTTGTGCCTTCGGAAGAAGGTGAAGGGGGGAACAAGGAAGCTACCGCCTCCGCGAAGGAGGCTGTCAGGAGAGGAGGGATCGAGAATCCCTCCATCCAAGGGAAGAAGAGGACCGCCTCTGAAGACCCGGAGACCATGGTCTCAAAGCGGGGGAAGAAATCTTCGTCAGAG
The DNA here is from genome assembly GCF_018294505.1 of Triticum aestivum. NCBI lineage: Eukaryota > Viridiplantae > Streptophyta > Magnoliopsida > Poales > Poaceae > Triticum > Triticum aestivum. The sequence continues at coordinate 636,177,548 of NC_057810.1, forward strand.
GGTCCTGCGCCGAGAGATGCCTCGGCCACATTGTGCCCCCAAGGGGATCAGCCCTCCACCGAGCCGTGAGTAAAAAGGGGAGTTTTTTTTAAATAAAGGATATCCCTGCCCTATTTCTGATGAAGATAACCAAAATTTTACCTTGTAGTTCGGATCTCAGCCCTTCTCAGCAGAACTCCTCTTCAGGGGATCTTCGTCTGGAGATGATGGGGAGCGAAACGACTCCTCCTGCCGTACCGTCTTGCGAGGCGGGCGACCCTGAGGTGTCGTCGCGGAGGGTTTCTCCAAGTCCGGCGGGGCCGAAAGGCAGTCGTATATCCCCCCAAAGCCCTTTGGGTCCGGCCTTCGAAAAAGGCCGTCGGACAAGTCCGGCACCACCTGGAGTACGGTCGGAGGAGCTGAAGGATCTGCTTGGGCGAGCGTCTATCTCAGAAGATCACCGTGCGTTAATGGGTATGGTGATTGAAAGGATTTCATCCGCTGAGAGCGGTTTGCACGAAGCCGTCAGAAGTTTACTGACAGGTTTTGAGGTACGCAAAATTATGTACCTTCTGACAGTTCCGCATATAAAATGCGCCCTGTGTAGATAGTAGCCCTTGAGACTCGGTGTGTTTTCAAAAAATGACAGCGTGCCGAGGATCATAATCCCAGGTATAATATGTCGCCCTTCCCATGCAGGTGGCGAAGGGTCCGGTGGCTAGCCAGACAGATGAATTTGCCGAACTAAAGCGGCAACTTGACGTGGCGGATGCCGACATCGCGCTAGTCAATAAGCGACTTGACGAGTCACAAGGTATGCAATTTCTCCGCGGACACCTGGTAAGGGAGCTTGATGCCCATGCCTTACAACATGTATGCTTGATGCAGATGGTGCCGTTCCCATGGAGAACCTTCCAGCGGAGCTCGCCCGAGCCAAGGAGCCGGCCAGAAAGACTGATGCGGCTACCTTAAAGGCGGCCGAAGAGCTAAAAGCCGAACAGGCTGCTCACTGCCGAAGCAAGAAGGAAATGGCCGAGATGGCCGTGAAGTTGAAGAATGCTGCCGACCGCTGCAAGCTTCTTGAAAAAGAAGATCGAGCGGTACAAGAGGACCTGAAGAAGGCCACAACCAAGGCCAAGGATGCTCGCTCTATGATGAGAGCTATGAAGGAGGAGCTACGTCAGGCCGGAGATATCGCGGGTGGAAAGCCCTTTCTGCGGAGGAAATTCGTGGATCTTAAATATGCTCAGTTGGACCGGCTGTGGAGTGCGGAGGATGCTTATCTGGACTTGGCGGCAAGAGCCGCGGACGCGGCCAAACACTTCCGAGATCAAAATGACGCTGGTACTTGCTATGTCGCGGTTTCCCGTTTCCATCCCTGACTTCGGATGTACTTGAGTCGCTGGTACTGCATCTTGCCAGCCAGCTATCCTCTCCCGTGCAAAAGCGGGTCATGAGGCTTGTTAATGCGGCCATTGTTCTTGGCTTTTCTTGGCCGAGGTGTCTGGCGAGCCATTCGTCTCGAGCTTGTGTTTGAAAGCTGCTAAGGCTTCGGCGTCCGGACAGTCGACTATTTGGTTCTTTTTAGTAAGGAATCTGTTTCAGAATTTTCGGGCTGACTCTTCGGGTTGTTGAGTTATGTGACTTAAATCGTCTACATCCGGAGGTCGGACCTAGGTCGCTTGAAAATTTGCCCGAAAAGCATCCTCGAGCTCTCCCCAACTTCCAATGGTGTTTTCGGGGAGGCTTTTGAGCCATTGCTGGGCTGGCCCTTTGAGCTTGAGGGGTAAGTATTTTATGGCGTGGAGGTCATCTCCTCTAGCCATGTGTATGTGGAGGATGTAATCCTCCATCCACACTCTAGGGTCTGTTGTTCCGTCGGATGCCTCTATGTTTATGGGCTTGAATCCCGCTGGAAATTCATAATCCAGAACCTCATCGGTGAAACATAGGGGGTGTCCAGCACCCCTATATTTAGGTGTACCGTAATATTCGGATACTTGATGTGTTGCATTGCTTACTAGAGCTTGCTTTCTTGGCCCGTAGATAGCTCTAACTCGGCCATCTTTTTGATGCAAATCCGTGTGCGGATCGCGTGCCGGCTTGTGTGCGGTGCTGTTTGCCGCTCTATGTTTGCCATGGGGTCGTCTATCCGACCAGGTGGTCTCCTTGTTCTTTGATTGCGGGGGCTCTACGGCCTCCTCATCAAATTCGGGCAGTAGTTTTCGCTTCGGGTAGCTCTTTGTTCGGCGACTATCGCCGTTTTTGTCTGCGGTGTTCAGTACTTTGCTCCATCTGATTCTGAGCGCATCTTCCGCTATTTTGAGCTTCTGCTTCTGCTTTTTCAGGCTACGCCTAGTGGCGACGAGCCTTTTGTGGAGGTTCTTCTGCTCCAGCAACTTGTCCGGCGTGAGATCGTCCGGACTGTTATTTTCGCCGTGGACGGATTGTTTATACAGATTCTCCTGTTCGGACGGTTGCTCGATAGCGTGTTCATCGTCCACCGGTTCGCCCTGCTCTATGGCTGGGTATGTATGGCTGCTGTCTTTGTCGAGGCGGGACTTTGAGTGGCGCTTATGTCGCCGTTTTGACTGCTTTTTGAGGGAATGATCCCTCGTGGCGTCCCGTTGTTCCTCGTCGTCGCTTCCTTTAGGTGTGTCCACCATGTATACATCGTGAGATGAGGTGGCTGTCCAGTGCCCTATAGGTGCTGGTTCATGTTTGTCTCCTACATCGTCGTCCATACCTTCGATGTCTTCGGAGTCGAAGTCGAGCGCATCGTTTAAACTTTCGACAGTGGCTACGAAGTGGGTGGTGGGTGGGAGCCGAATTTCTTCGTCGTCCGCATCCCAACCTTGCTGACCATAGTCCGGCCAGGGCTCTCCTGATAAAGAGAGAGACTTTAGTGAATTCAGGATGTCGCCAAAGGGTGAGTGCTGAAAGATGTCCACGGTGGTGAACTCCATGATCGGCGCCCAATCGGATTCGATTGGCAGGGGCGCAGAAGGTTCGGAGTCTGGAGAGGCGTCCGACACCTTGGAGTCACGAGCTTCGCAAAGGATAGGGTTGGTGTTCGGCTCAATTTCCGTAGAGATCGTAGCCCCCGAGGCGGAGTCCAGCCACCCATCCTCGATCGGCGCAATCGGCTCCGAACTAAGGGTCGGAGCGGGCACTGGTGCGGCCCCCAGGGAACTGTTTGGCGGCGGAGCTAGATCATGCCCATCGTGACAGTGCGACGCCCTCGACTGTGGCTCGAACTCGTCGAAGATCAAGTCTCCGCGGACGTCAGTCGTATAGTTCAAACTTCCAAATCTGATCTGATGGCCAGGGGCGTAGCTTTCAATCTGCTCCAGATGGCCAAGCGAATTGGCTCGCAGTGCAAAGCCGCCGAATACGAAGCTCTGTCTGGGAAGAAAAGTCTCAGCCTGGACTGCATCATTGTTGATGATCGGAGCAGCCATCGGGCCTAAAGATGACGACCCAGAGGAACTCTCAATGAAAGCACCAATGTCGGTGTCAAAACCGGCGGATCTCGGGTAGGGGGTCCTGAACTGTGCGTCTAGGCGGATGGTAACAGGAGACAAGGGACATGATGTTTTTACCCAGGTTCGGGCCCTCTCGATGGAGGTAAAACCCTACTCCTGCTTGATTAATATTGATGATATGGGTAGTACAAGAGTAGCTCTACCACGAGATCAGAGAGGCTAAACCCTAGAATCTAGCCTATGATATGATTGTTGTTCGTCCTACGGACTAAAACCCTCCGGTTTATGTGGGTACCGAAGAGGGTTAGGGGTACACAGAGTCGGTTACAATTGTAGGAGATCTACATATCCATATCGCCAAGCTTGCCTTCCACGCCAAGGAAAGTCCCATCCGGACACAGGACAAAGTCTTCAATCTTGTATCTTCATAGTCGAGGAGTGCGGCCAAAGGTGATAGTTCAGCTATCCAGACACCCCCTAATCCAGGGCTCGTGTACATGGCTGGGTCGGAACGGAGAAACAATGTCGTCGTTGTGTTGGTGGGGAGCCAACCGGCTGGGTCGGAACAAAATGCGTCGTCATGTTCATCGGGAGGGTTTGGACGGAACAGCCGATGGAAACGAGGCTATGTGTACCGTAGAATGGAGGAAACGGCCTTGTGTTTGACTGGCCACGTTCGAAACGTGATCCTGTTCATCGGAAGGGGTCTGGCGTACCGGAAAACGGAGGAAATGAACTTTTGTTGGACCTCCTACGGTGGAAACGGGGTCTTGTTGATCGGGAGGGGTGTGGCGTACCGCAAAACCGAGGAAACGGACTTGTGTTGGAGCGCTGCGGTCGGTACGGGGGTCCTGTTTATCGGGAGGGTTGTGGCATACCGCAAAACGGGACTCCACGGGGTACTGTTCATCTCCACCGTCGACCTCCTCCAGCCTCCACGGGCAACTGTTCATCCATCGTCGACCTCCTCCAGCCTCCACATGTGACTGTTCATCCACGGGAACTTGTTCATCCAGCGTCCACCGCGCGCTACTCCACCGGCTGCTGTTCAACCAGCCCTCTCCACGGGCTCCTGTTCAACTACCCTTCCACGGGCTACTGTTCATCCACCCCTCCACCATCTACTATTCATGCAACCCTCCACGGGGTCGTCCTGTTCATCCAGCCCTCCATGGGGGCCTGTTCATCCAACCACAATCGGCTCGAGCGATCGGGTTCCGGTTCATCCACTCCCACCGGTCACTGTCCATCCAAACCCCCAGCAACACTCACTGTTCATCCAGAGGCAGCATCGATCAACTTCAGTTAGCAACAGTAGCGAAGGAATCGCTCGATCGGGTTCAGTTAATAGCCATCAATCGATCGCTCGGGTTCAGTAACACGTAGCTTGCAGTGCAATCTATCGGGTTTAGTTAGAGCCCAATGCCTCACTCGGGTTAAGTTAGAGCCCAACGCCTCGCACACACGCGCGTACGTGTACAAAAGAAACACGCATCGCTCGAGCTCGACCACCCACCGTAACAGGGAACACCCCGATATTTTCCTCGCCCTCGCTTCTACCACGATTTTTTCAATCATGGACGACCCAAAGAATGTCATGTAGCTGCGTCTCTGGACTGCCCAGGACGAAAAGTCCATTTTCTATCATGATTTTTTGTCATAGAAGTAGGAGCCCACCACATCTATGACGATATCGGGTTTATCACAATTATCGTCATAGAAGTGTCATAAGTATGACAGCAAAAAATTTCGTTCGTCCCAATATGTCACGGATGTGTCTTTTCTTTGTAGTGTTGAAGTTTCTTGACATAAGCATCGCATCCCCAAACTTTTAGAAATGACAGCTTAGGTTTCTTCCCAAACCATAATTCATACGGTGTCGTCTCAACGAATTTAGACGGTGCCCTATTTAAAGTGAATGTGGCTCTCTCCAAAGCATAACCCCAAAATGATAGCGGTAAATCGATAAGAGACATCATAGATCACACCATATCCAGTAGAGTGCGATTACGATGTTCGTACACATCATTAGGATGAGGTGTTCCAGGCGGCGTGAGTTGTGAAACAATTCCACATTTCCTTAAGTGCGTACAAAACTCGAGACTCAAATATTCTCCTCCACAGTCTGATTGTAAGAACTTTATTTTCTTGGCACATTGATTCTCCACCTCACTCTGAAATTCCTTGAACTTTTCAAAGGTCTCAGACTTGTGTTTCATTAAGTAGACATACCCATGTCTACTTAAGTCATCAGTGAGGGTGAGAACATAACGATAGCCACCGCGAGCTTCAACAGTCATTGGACCGCACACATCAGTATGTATGATTTCCAACAAGTTGGTTGCTCGCTCCATTGTTCCGGAGAACGGAGTCTTGGTCATGTTGCCCATGAGGCATGGTTCACACGTGTCAAATTATTCGTAATCAAGAGACTCTAAAAGTTCATCTGCATGGAGCTTATTCATGCGTTTGACACCAATATGACCAAGGCGGCAGTGCCACAAGTATGTGGGACTATCATTATTAACCTTACATCTTTTGGTATTCACACTATGAATATGTGTAACATCACGTTCGAGATTCAATCAGAATAAACCATTGACCAGCGGGGCATGACCATAAAACATGTCTCTCATATAAATAGAACACCCATTATTCTCGGATTTAAAAGAGTAGCCATCTCGTATTAAACAAGATCCAGATACAATGTTCATGCTCAAAGCTGGCACTAAATAACAATTATGGAGGTTTAAAACTAGTCTCGTAGGTAAATTTAGAGGTAGCGTGCCGACAGCGATCACATCGACCTTGGAACCATTCCCAACGTGCATCATCACCTCGTCCTTCGCCAGTCTCCGCTTATTCTGCAGCTCCTGTTCTAAGTTAAAAATATGAGCAACCGCACCGGTATCAAATACCCAGGAGCTACTACGAGTACTGGTAAGGTACACATCAATAACATGTATATCACATATACCTTTGGTGTTGCCGGCCTTCTTTTCCGCTAAGTACTTGGGGCAATTCCGCTTCAAGTGGCCATTTCCCTTGCAATAAAAACACTGAGTCTCGGGGTTGGGTCCATTGTTTGGCTTCTTGAAGTTCTTTTTACCCTTGCCTTTCTTGAAACTAGTGGTCTTTTTCACCATCAACACTTGATGTTCCTTTTTGATTTCTACCTCCGCTGATTTCAGCATTGAATATAACTTAGGAATGGACTTCTCCAACCCCTGCATATTGTAGTTCATCACAAAGCTCTTGTATCTAGGTGGGAGCGACTGGAGGATCCTGTGAGTGACCGAGTAATCTGGGAGATCAACTCCCAACTAAGACAAACAGTTGTGTAACCCGGACATAGTGAGTATATGCTCACTGACAAAACTCTTTTCCTCCATCTTACAACTGTAGAACTCGTCGGAGAATTCATATCTCTCGACCCGGGCATGAGCTTGGAAAACCATTTTTAGCTCTTGGAACATCTCATATGCTCTGTGTTGCTCAAAACGCTTTTGGAGCCCCGGTTCCAAGCTGTAAAGCATGCCGCACTGAACCAGGGAGTAATCATCACTATGCGACTGCTAGGCGTTCATAACGTCTTGAGTTGCTGGGAAAATGGGTGCTTCACCTAGCGGTGCTTCTAGGACATATGCTTTCTTGGAAGCTATGAGGATGATCCTCAAGTTCCCGACCTAGTCTGTATAGTTGCTACCATCGTATTTCAGCTTGGTTTTCTCTAGGAGCGCGTTGAAGTTGAGGGGAATATTAGCGTGGGCCATTTGATCTACAAGACATATTGCAAAGATATTTTAGACTATGTTCATGATAATTAAGTTCGTCTAATCAAATTATTTAATGAACTCCCACTCAGATAGACATCCCTCTAGTCATCTAAGTGATACATGATCCGAGTCAACTAAGCCTTGTCCGATCGTCACGTGAGACGGACTAGTCAGCATCAGTAAACATCTTCATGTTGATCGTATCTATATACGACTCATGTTCGACCTTTCGGTCTCTTGTGTTCCAAGGCCATGTCTGTACATGCTAGGCTCGTCAAGTCAACCTAATTGTTTTGCATGTGTAAATATGGCTTACACCCATTGTATGTGAATGTTAGGATCTAACACACCCGATCATCACGTGGTGCTTCGGAACAATGAACTTTCGCAATGTTGCATAGTTAGGGGAACACTTTCTTGAAATTTTAATGATGGATCATCTTATTATGCTACTGTCGTTCTAAGAAAAAAATATAAACACGACAAACATCACATGCAAATCATTAAGTGACATGATATGGCCAATATCATCTTGCGCCTTTGATCTCCATCTTTGAGGCACGGCATGATCACCTTCTTCACTGGCATGACACCATGATCTCCATCATCGTGTCTTCATGAAGTTGTCTCGCCAACTATTACTTCTACTACTATGGCTAACGGTTAGTAATAAACTAAAATAATTACATGGAGTTTTCAATGAATCACGGGTCATACAATAAATTAAGACAACTCCAATGGCTCCTGTCGGTTTTCATACTCATTGACATGCAAGTCGTGATTCCTATTACAAGAACATGATCAATCTCATACATCACATATATCATTCATCACATTCTTTTGGCCATATCACATCACATAGCATACCCTGCAAAAATAAGTTAGACAACCTCTAATTGTTGTTGCATGTTTTACGTGGTAGCTATGGGTTTCTAGCAAGAACGTTTCTTACCTACGCAAAAGCCACAACGGAGATATGCCAATTGCTATTTGCCCTTCACAAGGACCCTTTTCATGGCATCTGATCCGACTAAAGTGCGAGAGACTGGAACCCGCTAGCCACCTTATGCAACAAGTGCATGTCAGTCGGTGGAATCCGTCTCACGTAAGCGTACGTGTAAGGTCGGTCCGGGCCGCTTCATCCCATGATGCCACCAAATCAAAATAATACTAGTAATGGAAAGCATATTGAACAAACCAACGCCCAAACCTACTTGTGTTCTACTCGTGCATAGAATCTACGCATAGACCTAGCTCATGATGCCACTGTTGGGGAACGTAGCAATAATTCAAAATTTCCTATGAACACCAAGATCAATATAGGAGATTCTAGCAACAAGAGAGATAGAGGATGAGAATCCTCATACCTTTGAAGATGGCTAAGCGGAAGCGTTACTAGAACGCGGATGAGGGAGTCGTACTCGCGGCGATTCAAATCGCGGAAGATCCGATCTAACACCGAACGGACGATGCCTCCGCGTTCAACACACGTACAACCCTGGGACGTCTCCTCCTTCTTGATCTAGCAAGGGTCAAGGAGAAGTTGAGGGAGAGCTCCGACAGCACGACGACGTGGTCGTGGAGCTTGCAGTTCTCCGGCAGGGCTTCGCCAAGCGCTACTATGGAGGAGGAGGTGTTGGGGAGTGAGGGGGTTCTGGAGTAGGGGGTGTCCGGATAGCCGAACTATCATCATCGGCCGGACTCCAAGACTATGAAGATACAAGATTGAAGACTTCATCCCGTGTCCGGATGGGACTTTCCTTGGCGTGGAAGGCAAGCTTGGCGATATGGATATGTAGATCTCCTACCATTATAACCGACTCTGTGTAACCCTAGCCCTCTCCGGTGTCTATATCAACCGGATGGTTTTAGTCCGTAGAAAATAACAACAATCATACCATAGGCTAGCTTCTAGGGTTTAGCCTCCTTGATCTCATGGTATATCTACTCTTGTCATACCCACATCATCAATATCAATCAAGCAGGACATAGGGTTTTACCTCCATCAAGAGGGCCCGAACCTGGGTAAAACATCGTGTCCCTTGTCTCCTGTTACCATCCGCCTAGACGCACAGTTCGGGACCCCCTACCTGAGATCCGCCGGTTTTGACACCGACATTGGTGCTTTCATTGAGAGTTCCTCTGTGTCGTCACCGATAGGCTCGATGGCTCCTTCGATCATCAACAACAACGCGGTCTAGGGTGAGACTTTTCTCCCCGGACAGATCTTCGTATTCAGCGGCTTTGCACTGCGGGCCAATTCGTTTGGCCATCTGGAGCAGATCAAAAGCTACGCCCCTGGCCGTCAGGTCAGATTTGGAAGTCTGAACTTCACGGCTGACATCCGTGGAGACTTGATCCTCAATGGATTCGAGCCACAGCCGAGCGCGCCGCACTATCACGATGGGCATGATTTAGCTCTGCTGCTGGACAGTGCCCTGGAGGCCGCACACGAGTCCGCTCCGACCCTCGATTCGGAGCCGGCTATGCAGATCGAGGACGGGTGGTTAGACACCGCCTCGGGGGCTGCAACCTCTACGGCGATAGAGCCGAATACTAACCTTGTCCCTTGTGAAGCTCGTGACTCCGAGGTGTCGGACTCCTTGCCGGACTCTGAACCTCCCGCGCCCCCTCCAATCGAATCCGATTGGGCGCCGATCATGGAGTTCACCGCTGCGGACATCTTTCAGCACTCACCTTTCGGCGACATCCTGAGTTCGCTAAAGTATCTCTCGTTATCAGGAGAGCCCTTGCCGGACTGCGGTCAGGACGGTTGGGATGCGGACGACGAAGAAATTCAAGACCCACCCACCACCCACTTAGTAGCCACTGTCGACGACTTAACCGACATGCTAGACTTCGACTCTGAAGACATCGACGGTATGGACGACGATGCCGGAGACGACCAAGAACCAGCGCCTACTGGGCATTGGAAATCCACCTCGTCATACGACATATACATGGTGGATATCCCAAAGGATCGGAATGGCGAAGGAACAATGGAGGAAGTCCCCTCCAAGAAACAGCCCAAGCGCCAGCGTCAGCGGCGCTGCTCTAAATCCCGCCACAGCAAGAATGGCGATTCCGGCACCGGACATAATAATACCCCAGATAGTGCCGAAGACAACCCCCTCCAGCAAGATTCAGCGCAGGAGGACAGAGATGATAGCCCTCATGAGAGAGCGGTAGACGAAGAGGTAGAGGATGATAATTACATGCCTCCCTCCGGAGACGAGGCAAGCCTCGACGACGACGAATTTTTCGTGCCTGAGGATCCCGTCGAACAAGAGCATTTTAAACGCAGGCTTATGGCCATGGCAAACAGCCTCAAGAAAAAGCAGCAACAGCTTAGAGCTAATCAGGATCTGCTAGCCGACAGATGGACTGAAGTCCTTGCGGCCGAAAAGCATAAGCTCGAACGCCCCTCCAAAAGCTACCCCAAACGCAAGTTGCTCCCCCGATTAGAGGAGGAGGCATATAAACCTGCATCACCAGAGCATAATGCGGCTGACCGGCCACATCGTGGACGTGACAGAGAGGCCTCTAGGCCCTCCACTAGAACCGTACCCCGGCATCGCTCGAAAAGCACAAGGCCACAGGGGAACGCTCTGGACTTGCGAGATATATTGGAGGATAAGGCAAGACAATCAAGATCGATCTACGGATTGCGTGGGCGTCCCATGATACGTGACAACAACCGTCGCGCCGGACACAATAAGTCCGGCCGGGCCGAACACAGTAGACAAAGCTCGTTGGAGCTCCGTCGCGATATAACCCAATACAGAGGTGCCGCACACCCACTATGCCTCACAGATGAAGTAATGGATCATCAAATCCCCGAAGGGTTTAAACCCGTGAATACTGAATCCTATGATGGCACAATAGACCCCATAGTTTGGATCGAAGACTATCTCCTTCATATCCACATGGCCCACGGTGACGATCTTCACGCCATCAAATACCTCTCACTCAAGCTTAAAGGACCAGCTCGGCATTGGCTTAAAAGCTTGCCAGCAGAATCAATTGGGTGTTGGGAGGACCTGGAAGCCGCATTCCTTGATAACTTCCAGGGCACGTATGTGCGACCACCAGACTCTGACGACCTAAGCCACATAATTCAGCAGCCAGACGAATCGGCCAGACAATTCTGGACACGGTTCTTAACTAAGAAAAATCAAATCGTCGACTGTCCGGATGCGGAGGCCCTCGCGGCCTTCAAACATAACATCTGCGACGAGTGGCTTGCCCGACACCTGGGACAGGAAAAGCCGAAATCCATGGCAGCCCTTGCATCACTCATGACCCGCTTCTGCGCTGGAGAGGACAGCTGGCTAGCCCGCAGCAACAGTCTCAGCAAAAATTCTGGCAGTCCGGATACAAAGGACCGCAATGGCAGGTCGCGTCATAACAAGAACAAACGCCGCTTTAACGGCGACAATAATGAGGATACGGCACTCAATGCCGGATTCAGAGGCTCCAAACCCGGTCAGCGGAAAAATCCATTCAAAAGAACTACTATGGGTCCGTCCAATTTGGACCGAAAAGCCAGATACACGGCACCCCCGAAAAGCCAGCCAACCACACCAACACGGACTGTTGGGTATTCAAGCAGGCAAGCAAGCTAATTGCCAAAAACAATGGCAAGGGGCTGCATAGCGATGACGAAGAAGAGACCCGACTGCCGAACAATAGAGAACAGAAGGGTTTCCCCCCACAAGTGCGGACGGTGAATATGATATACGCAACCCACATACCCAAGAGGGAGCGGAAGCGTGCACTCAGGGACGTATACGCAATGGAGCCAATCGCCCCGAAGTTCAACCCATGGTCCTCCTGCTCGATCACTTTTGATTGAAGGGACCACCCCACCAGCATCTGCCATGGCGGATTCGCCACCTTGGTTTTAGACCCAATCGTTGATGGACTTCACCTCACCAGAGTCCTGATGGATGGCGGCAGCTAACTGAACCTGCTTTATCAGGACACAATGCGCAAGATGGGCATAGACACCTCAAGGATTAAACCCACAAAGACGACCTTCAAAGGCGTCATACCAGGTGTAGAGGCCAATTGTACGAGCTCAGTTACACTAGAAGTGGTCTCCGGATCCCCGGATAACTTCCAAAGCGAGTAGTTAATCTTCGACATAGTTCCGTTCCGTAGCGGCTATCATGCTCTGCTCGGACGGACCGCGTTTGCAAAGCTCAACGCGGTGCCGCACTACGCATACCTCAAGCTCAAGATGCCAGGCCCTCGAGGAGTCATCACGGTCAACGGAAACACCGAACGCTCCCTCCGAACGGAGGAACATACAACGGCTCTCACGGTAGAAGTACAATGCAGCCTCTTAATGCAATTCTCGAGTCCGGCCGTTAAGCGACCGGACACGGCTAAATGCGCCCGGAGTAACTTACAACAAGACCACCTGGCACGTTCCGAGCACGCGTAGCAATGCGGCCCCAACCCCAGCCCTTGCAAGATCGCAAGACAGGTCCTTCGCGTACATCATTACACTCTGGAGATACCATGTTCATAGGGGAAGGGGCACGACCACGACAGGCCCAGAATGCGGCTTAACCACATCAGGGGCTCCCAAGTGTGTCATTCCTTTTTTTTCCTTTTTCTTTCTTACCCACATGACTCCGTTCACCAGAGGCCCTGTCCGGCTGTAGACCGGCCGAACTCACGATGCAACAGCCAAGGAAGGAGAAAGCCTACGACAAATATCCAGGTGGTCTCCATTACGAGCACTAAATCTATTTTATACACCATACCGCAGCCTACCCCTGGAGGGGGACATATTTAATAGTCCCATCCCTTGCTCATCGCACTATTTGTATCGTTCTGCATTCATGGCAGTATTTCTTGAATAAACAATGCAACACCTTTTTGCTTATAATTGCATTCCTTTCTTATACATATGTTCATTTATGACATGTCGCATCCGTACACTTTGGTACGGCTAAATACACCAGGGGCTTAAGTTCCCCACATTATGGTGTGATAAGTCCGAACACTTTCACAAGTGCAGCACCCCGAACTTATAGCATTATATGAATCGGCTCCGAATCATGTCTTGGGTCAATAGTTGGGTTTGCCCGGCTCCCATGTTTTGGTACCTTACGTTCCGTTCTATCGGCTAAGGTAGCACTGGGAGAACCACTACGATTGCGCCCCAGTTCGGCTGGGCGAGCGCCTCAGTGGAGAAAGCTAAAACTGACCGTCATGATGAGGCGAGATCCGGTCGCTGTTCTAGAGGCTTTTTCGAGTCCCTAAAGACTTATGCCGCTTAGAGCGAGGAACCGGCTTTGTCCGGCCCAGGCGTGGATAGCGCCCCTAATTCGGCCTTCCGAGCACTAGGGGCTTCGTCGAAATTTAAAATTATAGAATTCTATGGCTAAGTGAGAGTGTTCAAGCATTATAAGTCCGGTTGCCTAGTTCGTTGTGTTGAGCGCCTCCCTAGATGGACCCATATATGGGAACAAGAGTGCTCAAATTTATGCCGAATACCCCAGCACTCGTGGCATGGGGGCTGAAGCCGACGACTTGCCATCTCTCAGATTTGATAAACAGCCGCACAGAAGGTAATATTTTAAATCAACAAGCGTTGCTTAGCGCATATGAACAAAGTTTTCAGCGCACAGGATAACAAAATGCGAGTCTACTCAAATATTACATTATTGGAGCACTAACCCGCAATAGTGCGGGCACCCTTCAGGATACTCTTGTAATACATCTCGGGCATGCGATACTCCTTGCCCGGCGGTGGCGCGTCCGTCACAAGCTTCTCAGCATCCATCTTGCCGCAGTGCACCTTAGGACGGGCAAGGGCCCGACGGGCACCTTCAATACAGGAGGATCGCTTGATGACCTCAACCCATGGACAAGCATCCACCAGCTGCCGCACCAGGCCGAAGTAGCTCCCAGGCATGGCCTCATTGGGCCACAGCCGAACTATGAGGCCCTTCATGGCCTGTTCGGCCACCTTGTGGAGCTCGACCAGCTGCTTCAGCTGGTCGCTAAGGGGCACCGGATGTCCGGCCTCAGCATACTGAGACCAGAAGACCTTCTCCATCGAGCTCCCCTCCTCGGCCCTGTAGAAAGCGGCAGCATCGGACACGCTGCGGGGCAGATCTACGAGCGCTCCTAGAGAGCTCCGAATTCGAGTAAGTAACAGGTAATTCACATTCACATGCTTGCTTTGCATGAAAAATGCCTTACCCGCTGCTATTTTCTTCAACGCCTCGATTTCCTGAAGGGCTTTGTGGGCTTCGGCTTTAGCAGCTTTGGCGCTCTCAAGAGCCGATGCAAGCTGGGACTCTCGAGTCTTCGAGTCGCGCTCCAAACTCTCATGCTTTTCCATGAGAGCCTGGAGCTCTTGCTGTACATTCGCCACCCGCCCCTCCTGCTTCTCTCGCCCGACACGCTCCATGGCCGCATTACGTTCGGCCACGGACACCGCCTCCTTCAGGGTCGCCACCTCGTTCGTGGCCCCTGAAGTACCCACGTTATCCTTGTCATTTCTCTGGCAACCAAATCCTTTTCTGTAAGGTACAACTTAATAAGGTGTTACTCACCTTCCTTGTCCTCAAGCTGCTTCTTGGCACGGCCGAGCTCGTTCTCGGACCGCTCGAGGCTTTGCATCAAAGCATTGACCTCCACAGTCAGTGCGGCAGAGGTCAGCAGCGCAGCCTGCAATCCCATATTGACATATTTATTAAGACTCCTGCGTATATCTTTTTAGATCCTTAGTCCGGATTTTCTTTTCGAACACCGAACCAAGCATCAGGGGCTACTGTCTATGCGGTACTATTTTACATATATTAATATTCTTACCTCAAAGCCTGATAGAAGGCTGCTGCAGGCTTCGGTCACCCTGCTTTTGGCGAGCTAAACCTTCTGAATCACCGCACTCATGACAGTGCGGTGTTCCTCCTCGATGGAAGCACCGTGGAGCGCCTCCAGCAAGTTATCCGGCGCCTCCGGTTGGACGGAGGCCGCCGGCGTCACGGTCTTGCCCTTCTTACGAAGGGGCCGCCCGCCGGACTCCGGAACCACTGCAGGTTCTGGTGCGGAGTCCGGTATGAAGTCCGGGAGGTCGCCCTGTGCCACCTCTGGGTCCTCCTCCTCCGGGTGGGTCCTTCTATGGGATCCCACCTCGGCGTCGTCAGCGTCATGGGGGGAGGAGGCGGTTGGAAGTGAAGTACTGTTCACATCCGACGTGCCCAAGGACCCGCTCGACAAAGTGAGAAGATCATCCTTGGGCGGACTGCAGGGTTGTATGTGGCGTTTGAAAGACACCATGTGGCAGAAAGAAAAATCATGAAGTCATTTGGGAGTCCGGATACTTACGTTCTCGCCAGGGGCTTGACCCTTGGAGGCCAATCCTCGTCGTCGTCATCGGCGTGGGTGGAACAGTCTGAGGGAAGAGTCCTTCCCTTATTGGACCCTTTGGCCTCCCTCGTTGGGGAAGCCTTCCTTTTCTTCCCTCCCCCCGTTGGGGGAGAGGCCTTTTTCTTCTCCTCCTTCTCCTCGTGGGAGGAGTCCGCCTCGGAGTCATCGGACACCTAAAAACAGAAACTCTTTCGAGTGCCCGTGGCCTCCTTCTTAGCCATCTTCTTCGGCACCACATGGGGTGCCGGAACCAGTAGCCCTGCTAAACGGGCGTCCGCTGGGTCTTTTGGAAAAGGGGACGGACAGTTAGTCTGCTCGGCCTTCTTCAGCCAGTCCTGTCAAAGGAGAGGGAGTTTAGATCTCTCATGGAGTCAAACTATGGAGAACAAGTGTCCCATAAAGGGTAAAATCGCCAAGATGTTAAGGTAAGCAGCCCCATATTTGGACACACCATCCGTATTTTCATCATAAAGCGGCCTTTTGACAGGGCTATCCTTTGAACAGGAGTGGATAGCGAAGGCAAAGGTTATCAGGTGTCCAGCCCCCCTGCCCGAGACCACGCCAGATCCCGTGCTAACCAAAATGCTGTAGGTTATGTTTTGAGCAGAGGGCAAACAGGGGAACCAAGGAGCTGCCGCCTCCATGAAGGAGACTGTCAAGAAGGGAGGAATCGAGGACTCCCCCAACCTGGGAAAGAAAAGGAGTGCCTCTGAAGACCCAGAGGAGATGACCTTGAAACGGGGGAAGAAATCTTTGTCAGAGGATCCGGCGCCGGAGACTGCCCCAGCCGCATTGCGCCTTCACAGGGATCAGCTTTCCTCCGAGCCGTAAGTATAGAGAGGGGCTTCAAAAATTAGTGGCATCCCTATTTTACTTCTGAGGAAGATAACCGAAATATTACCTTGCAGTTCGGATCTTGACCCTTCTCAGCAGAGCCCGTCTTCAGGGGATCTCCGTCCGGAGATGATAGAGAGCGAAACGCCTCCCCTAGCTGCACCGACTTACGAGGATGGCGACCCCGAGGTGTCGTCCCGGCGGGTTTCTCCAAGTCCGGATCCTGAAAAAGGTCATCGGGCTAGTTCGGTGCCCTCTGGTGCGCGGTCGGAGAGGCTGAGGGATCTGCTCGTGCGTGCATCCGTCTTAGAAGAACTACGTGTGTTGATGAACAAGGTGATAGGAAGGGCTGCGTCCGCGGAAAGCGGATTGTAAGAGGCCGCCAGGAGTTTACTGTCAGGCTTTGAGGTACGTGAAAAGGTGTACCTATTGGTAGAGTTGCAGAGAATGCGCCCTGTAGAAATAGTAGCCCCTGAGAGTGATGGCGCACATAGGATCAAAACCCCAGGTATAATATGTTACCTTTTTATGAAGGTGGCGAGGTGTTCGGTGGCTAGCCAGACTGATGAATCTGCCGAGTTAAAGCGGCAACTGGACGTGGCAGATGCCGACATCGCGCTTGTAAATAAGCGACTAGACGAGGCACAAGGTATACTCCACAGATATCTGATAAGAGGAGTTCGATGCTCGTTTCTTACAATATATGTATATGATTATTGCAGATAGTGCTGCTTCCGTGGAGAATCTTCAGGCGGAACTTGCCCGAGCCAAGGAGCAAGCAAGAAAGAGTGATGCAGTGGCCGTTAAGGCGGCTGAAGAGCTGAAAGCCGAACAGCCTGCTCACTGCCAGAGTAAGAAGGCAATAGCCGAGATGGCTGTAAAATTGAAGGATGCTGCCGAACGATGTGAATTTCTCAAACAAGAAAAAGGGGCGGCTCAGAAGGACCTTGAGAAGACTACTACCGAGGTCAAGGATGCTCGCTCTGCGATGAGAGCTATGAAGGAGGAGCTGCGTGAGGCCGGGGATATCATGGCTGGAAAGCCCTATATGCTGCGGATGAAGTTCGGGGATCCTAAGTATGCTCCATTGGACCGTCAGTGGAGTGTGGAAAACACTTATTTGGATGTGGCAGCGAGTGCGGCTGACGCAACCGAACACTTCCGAGGACGAGGCGACCATAATTTGGAAGAACTGTTTTGGTCACAGTTCCACAAGCCAGAGTGCCCACTTTTGGTATCCGACCGTTTGGCCGCCTTTGCGGAGCTGAACAGGTTATCCGGACTCGCCATGAAGTTTGTCGCGAGTCATTTGTGTCCGGGGGAGCCGGAGCCGAAAAGTTACTTTGGGTTGGTGCAGCAATTCCTTGGTTCTGTGCCGCATGTCGATGTACTGAAGAGGTCGGCGTGTATAGAGGGTGCATGGATGGCTCTTGCCCGTGTCAAGACATACTGGGCGGATATGCAGACCAGTGTTGTCGCATCCCAGGATCCAGACGAAGGCTGGGTATCTGCCAAGCACTACCTTGAGGAAGTTCTTCTGGGCGCTCGTTTAATAGAAGCGCGGTGCTCGAAGGATGTTTTGTTTGAATAGCGGGTGCTATTGTAAAAGAAATATTTTGATAGAGTATAAAAGCTTTTTATACTTGTGCTTGAAAGAATTATAACCCCTCATGTGCGGCTGTTAATGTATATGTGTATATAACCTGAAAGATGGCAGTCGTTGGCTTCAGCCCCCACGCATATAATGCGGGGGTGTTCAAAAAAATGCGCCTTTTCACACTTAATCCAACGTTTTGGTCCTACAAAGGAGGTGATGGCACGGCGAACGAGGAAACCGGACTATAACACTTTATCACTTTCACTTAGCCATTGGAGTTTTACATTGGAGCTACTTAATAGCCCCTTGAGGCACCGCGCTCTCCCGAATCCAGGGGGCGTGTGTGCCTGACCGAGAAGCGGTCCTTCGTTAATGGGGAGGAATTCTAGAGATTCCGAGAGTCATCGAGTGGTTAACCAGTCTCTCGCTATATCATGACAGTCAGTTTTCAGCTTTCTCTACTGAGGTGCTCGCCTGGCCGAACTGGGGCACAATCGCAGTAGTTCTCCTGGTGCCGCGTTAGCCGACATAACGGAACGTAAGGCAGCAAAGCAAAGGAGCCGGGCAAACCCAGCATTTGACCAAAGACATGATTCGGAGCTGATGCATATAAGGCCTAACTCGCGACGCCGAGCACTCCCTAAGGTATTCGGTCTTTATGAAGACGGGCCGAACTGTGCGTCTAGGCGGATAGTAACAGGAGACAAGGGACACGATGTTTTTACCCAGGTTCGGGCCCTCTTGGTGGAGGTAAAACCCTACTCCTGCTTGATTGATATTGATGGTATGGGTATTAAAAGAGTTGATCTACCGCGAGATCAGAGAGGCTAAACCCTAGAAGCTAGCCTATGGTATGATTGTTGTTCGTCCTATGGACTAAAACTCTCCGGTTTATATAGACACCAGAGAGGGCTAGGGTTACACAGAGTCGGTTACAACGGGAGGAGATCTTCATATCGTATCGCCAAGCTTGCCTTCCACGCCAAGGAAAGTCCCTATCCGGACACAGGACGAAGTCTTCAATCTTGTATCTTAATTGTCCGGGAGTCCGGCCAAAGGTCATAGTCCGGCCATCCAGACACCCCCTAATCCAGGACTCCCTCAATGATGCATTACCGAGTGGGCCCAGAGACACCTCTTCGTCATATGGAGTGACAAATCCCAATCTTGATTCGTGACAACCCAACAGACACTTTTGAAGGTACCTATAGTGTACCTTTATAGACACCTAGTTACGTTGTGATGTTTGGTACACCAAAGCATTCCTACAGTATCCGAGAGTTGCACAATCTCCTAGTCTAAGGAAATGATACTTGACATTAGAAAAGCTTTTAGCAAACGAACTACACGATCTTGTGCTATGCTTAGGATTGGGTCTTGTCCATCATTCTCCTAATGATGTGATCCCATTATCAATGACATCTAATGTCCATGTTTAGGAAACCATAACCATCTATTCATCAACGAGCTAGTCAACTAGAGGCTCACTAGGGACAAGTTGTGGTCTATGTATTCACACAAGTATTATGGTTTTCGGTCAATACAATTATAGCATGAACAATAGACAATTATCATGAACAAGGAAATATAATAATAACCTTTTTATTATTCCCTCTAGGGTATATTTCCAACAATCTCCCACTTGCACTAGAGTCAATAATCTAGATACATTGTGATGAATCGAACACCCATAGAGTTCAGGTGTTGATCTTGTTTTGCTCGTGGAAGAGGTTTAGTCAACGGACCTGCGACATTCAGATTCGTATGCACTTTACAAATATCTATGTCTCCATCTTGAATATTTTCATGGATGGAGTTGAATCGACGCTTGATATGCCTGGTCTTCTTGTGAAACCTGGGCTCCTTGCAAGGGCAATAGCTCCAGTGTTGTCACATAAGAGATTCATCGGGCCCGACGCATTGGGAATAACTCCTAGGTTGGTAATGAACTCCTTCATCCAGATTGCTTCATGTGCTGCCTCCGAGGCTGCCATGTACTCCACTTCACATGTAGATCCTGCCATGACGCTTTGCTTGCAACTGCACCAGCTTACTGCCCCACCATTCAAAATATACATGTATCCGGTTTGTGACTTTGAGTTATCCAGATCTGTGTCGAAGCTAGCATCGACGTAACCCTTTACGACGAGCTCTTGTCACCTCCATAAACGAGAAACATATCCTTAGTCCTTTTCAGGTACTCCAGGATATTCTTGACCGCTGTCTAGTGTTCCATGCCGGGATTACTTTGGGACCTCCCTACCAAGCTTACGGCAAGGTTCACATCAGGTCTGGTACACAGCATGGCATACATAATAGATCCTAGAGCTGAGGCATAGGGGATGACACTCATCTTTTCTCTCTCTTCTGCCGAGGTCGGGCATTGAGGCGTGCTCAATCTCACACCTTGTAATACAGGCAAGAACCCCTTCTTGAACTAATCCATACTGAAGTTCTTCAATATCTTATCAAAGTATCACTACGGGAGACAGCTAATTTGCCGTCAGGGGATGTCTTTGCCGTCAGCTTTTCGTTGGGAAGACGGCAAAGAAAGGGTTTTCCATCATCAACAGACGGCAAAGAAAACCTAACAGCAAGATAGACTTTGCCGTCTACAAAAAAAAAGACAGACGGCAAAGAGCTCACTTTGCTGTCTGCTAACAAAAACGCAGATGGCAAATATTCCTTGCCGTCTGTATTTGTTTTGGTACACGACAAAGAATCTTTGCCGTCTGTGTTTGTTTTGGTAGACGGCAAAGTGAGCTCTTTGCCGTCTGTCTTTTTTTCCAGACCGCAAAGAAAAAGCACGACACACTGATTGATGACTTGGCAAAATCTGAGACACACAACCCACAACCATCGGACGCACGCCCGCGCCCACCCACTAACCCACAACGCACACACCCCCACGATCCTACCCGCCCCCACCCACGACTCCCATCTCATCTCTCCTTCTCCTCTGAGCACCCTCTCTCTCGTATGCATCTCTCTCTCAGTCTCGTATGCAGCCTCTCTCCCGATCAAGAGCACCCCGGTGCCGTTGACTCGACCTCCACCTGCTTCGCCACCAGCACCGGCGGCCCTCGCCCCGTGCCCTTGCAGGCCTCCTCGGCCCGGAGCCCCTGCCTGCAGGCATCTGCGCCCCGTCGCCCCC
>NC_057810.1:636200238-636201691 GCF_018294505.1 Triticum aestivum
AGCTTCGCTACAGGTGAGAAGGTCTCATCGCAGTCAACCCCTTGAACTTGTCGATAACCCTTAGCAAAAAGCCCAACTTTATAGATGGTCACATTACCATCCGCGTCAGTCTTCTTCTTAAAGATCCATTTATTTTCTATGGCTTGTCGATCATCGGGCAAGTCTGTCAAAGTCCATACTTTGTTTTCATACATGGATCCTATCTCGGATTTCATGGCTTCAAGCCATTTGTTGGAATCTGGGCCCGCCATCGCTTCTTCATAGTTCGAAGGTTCACCGTTGTCTAACAACATGATTTACATGACATGATTACCATACCATTCTGGTGTGGAACATGTCCTTGTGGACCTACGAAGTTCAGTAGCAACTTGATCCGAAGTTCCTTTATCATCATCATTAACTTCCTCTCTAGTCAGTGCAGGCACCACAGAAACATTTTCCTGAGCTGCGTTACTTTCCGGTTCAAGGGGCAGTACTTCATCAAGTTCTACCTTCCTCCCACTTACTTCTTTTGAGAGAAACTCTTTCTCCAGAAAGGATCCATTCTTGGCAACAAAGATCTTGCCTTCAGATCTGAGGTATAATGTATAACCAATGGTTTCCTTAGGGTATCCTATGAAGACGCATTTTTCCGACTTGGGTTCGAGCTTTTCAGGTTGCACTACAAAAAAATACACTTCCGTGATGATACGTGTTTGTCATAGTAGGTCTTGTTTTTTGTCATGCATGTACATCCATGATGATTTTATGACAGAATCAAGATAGTCATACCCGTGCTGTCGTAGAAGTGTTCCATGACATTACCAAAATTATCATCACGGAAGTGTCCACTTCCAAGACGATAAATCGCGCATCATAGAAGTGCTTTCGTCAAGGGTGACCGACACGTGGCATCCACCCTAATGGAACATCGTTAAGCTACCGGGTCCGGTTTTGGATCCGATAACCCACTAACAGCCCCGACCAATGGGGATTTTCCACGTGTGAAATCAGCATTGGCCGAAGGAAACACGTGTCGGCTCACTGTTGGGACAGATGTCATCCACTCATTGTACCGAAGGCGCCTATGATACGTCGACACGTGGCAAGGCCCAACAGAGGCCCATTCCTGTGAAAAGGCCGGCCCGTTTGACTTGGTCAAAAGTTGGCGGGCCGGCCCAAAGAAAGCTTGTTAACGGCCTGTTCGCATATAGCCCATTTATAGCCCACTAACCCAGGGCCCATTACGACCTATCCAAATTAGGCCCAGTAGCGTCATCTGGGCCGTGCAATATGATTCCAGCCCATTTTAAGTTCTGGCCCATGTAGCCCATGACGTCTTTCGGCCCATATGAGGCCCTTTGTAACTCTTGGCCCATTAACATCCCATGGTGAAACTGGCCCGTAATGAATAGTGTATCACTTTATACCCATTAACGGCCCGTTAATCCATTGGGCCGTTTGCAGCCCATGT